>NC_135767.1:58621-326193 GCF_052425735.1 Oculina patagonica | reverse complement strand
GGTAATGATCCTTCCGCAGGTTCACCTACGGAAACCTTGTTACGACTTTTACTTCCTCTAAATGATCAAGTTTGACCAACTTTCCGGCATCCGGCGCTCTGTTGCCAGAGCATCGAGCGAAAGAAATAAGGCGAAAATGACGGATGAAAGGCTTGGAAAAGGAAGCGGTGTGTGGTTGTTGAGAGAATGGTCAGCTTTTGGATTTAAATGCGTCAAATTTGCAGTATAAAGACTATGGATATTTGGTGTCTGATTACATGAAGTACTACAAGTGAGTGATTTTGACAACGCAAGGAATAGCCCCAGCTAGAAAGGAAAATATATACTAAGTCTAAAAGGAGGTAACCTCTCGCAAACTTTGTCGCGGTAGCACCTTAGGAGACGCTTTAAAACTCACGCTGACATAGTTCACGAGAGGTGGCCTGCTTTAGACTATCCACCTGGATCGATTTGCCTTTGTTTACCAACGTTCACTTCGAGCGCCTAACTAGCGCTGTTGAGCAAAACAAAGCGCAAAACACCCCCCAGTTCTTCGAGAGATGCTTGTGACTTTCGGGCATCCAGACTTAATGATGTCCTTCAACCACCAGGCGGCCGCAATCTGTCATCAAAAACCAGTCTAATTTCGTGCCTCCGTCGGCCCGCCATAATGTTCAAGATCGCATAACAAAGAAAGAGGGACGTCACCGTGATGTAACAATGATAAACAATGCAGTCGAGAATGATGTCGGTTTCTTCTTCAACTCCAGCTTTCCTCTTCTCTCCACAGGACACATAACCATCTTTTGGAAAAAAATGTAACTGAATCAATATTCCAAGACAGAGATAAAGCTCAACGATAAACACAGGTCGACATGCGAAGCAGCTCGCTTCCATTATGCCAGGTACTTTCAGATTTTTTTTCGATTGCAATGGGCTTCTCAATATCAATACCTACACCTTATTAGATCAATGGCTTTCCAAACCATTTCAATACTTCTTACCTTGAAAGCATTATTGTACTACAGTTGCAACACCAACGTTTCACGTCGCGTGACAAAATACTTTAGGTTGATACTGTATAACAAACCAATTAACACCTTCATAAGTATCATTAAATCAACTAGACATTGCAGTCAACAAATTTAATAAAATGAGAAGGGATGAACAATGTTTCTAAACTCAAAAACAAATTTAGGGTTCCCAGCTAAATAATTTACACACACTTTACATTTTCAACGACATATATCTTAGAATTTTAAGTGTTTATTTTTTTAAAATTCTATAATTTCTCTTATACTTTTCAGTTCAGACATTTCAGTCAGTAATATTATTCCCAATTACATAACAAAACAAATATAGCCCCAGATAATATTAGCAAGTCGCCACTGCAATCAATATCCACAACCTCAACTGCCAGAAAAACAGAGCATTTCAATGATACCTCTTTATAATCTGGATGACACCCCGAGGGGGGGGTACTCCCTATAATGACCTATACGGGGAGGCTCCACCCGAAAGGGGTACCTTTTTCAGGCTTAAGGTGTATGAAAGCGTAGAGATTTTTCAAGTTTTGGTATACGAAAGGGTATGGAAATCTGTCATTTAGGCATTTAAAAGGGCCTTTAATTAAAATATTTCGAACAGACGCAATTTACGGCTCTATTATTTTAATGTATTACGGCAGAGATGTGGGTGCAAAATGCCCAGGGGCATTGGAAGATTGGCCACTACATTTGCTGGCTTTCACTATTATTTGGAACATCTTATTTCACTAGTCATCAAAATGAGAAATTTTTGGTATGTGACAACTTCTATGCCACATAACAACCAACAGGCCTGTTTCTCGGATAATATATTTTTTACGTTGAAATAGGAAACTTTTCCTTGAGTACACAAGCAAATACAAATATGTTTACATTAAACATGTCACATAGAGATAGCTTGTGTAAACAGACCTTACAACGCCTGAGGACAAAACAAGTGTAAGGAAACTTCTTTATCTAAACAGGGTTGACATCAAAAACACAAATACAAGGGACAGTCAACTTTTTACTTTTACAGGTTGCCATAGATATTGTTTTAAGAAACATTCGGCTTCACAAAAAAGTGTGAAGCAGATAAACAAACAAAACAGGAAAAGACAATTTCACTGCTGTTTTCCTCAAAAAATACCAATGCCCAATTAGTTTTTCCCACATACACTGTAAATGTGATTACGCCGCAGTCTTAAATATAACCAATTAAACTTAAAGGTACGGAACAAAGAGCACTGCCTCAAATAACGACCACATTCATTCATGACAGTCACTTAATCAAAGCATTACTTGACTAAAGTGATAACATCAATCTAAAGACACATTATAAACTGTGGCAAAAGAGATACATGAATATGAACCTTGTGGTACCCTTACCTTTCAACCATGCGTCCTCTTTTTAAAATTTCTAACCGGTTTTGGTCTACTTCTATTGCTAAAAATGTCGCAAAATGTTTCCTGGTTTCAGCCAACTTGTGAATTCTGGGTCTTGCCCTCTATTCTCCTGCCCCAGATAATCTGCATGACCCCTTATTCTAACTTTCCCAGCTACTCACCCATATCCCCTCCCACTAAACTATATAGCCAAGAAAAACCAACACTTGCCCAGGATTACAAAGTTTGTTACAAGGTTCAATTACTCTAAAGAATGTTTCTGTAGCCCTCTCCAGCTTTCTTTCATTTCCCATTTCAGAACACATGATGTTAGCCATACACTGTTTTCACGGTTGACACATGTATACACCTTGTTTACCTCACTACATTTTTGCATAATCAGTCTTTTACATTTCTCTTGGGACTTACTATAACATACCATTTTTGGGAGGTAAACAAAGTGTATTGCGGGATCGTGAAAAAAGCAAATGAGAATTATTTCTTTAGAATTCAAATAAGTCACATGTGAATGCTACAACTAAGGCCACCCAAGTAAATTCATTGCCAATTGACAATTAATGTTTGCATGTTAAAACAATAAAAATGGTTACAAAATTATTCCTTAGACTGTAGCATGTAGCTGCTGTAGATCCACATTTTGTGGAAAATGTATTGCTAAAGTACAAAGTTTCCATTCCCTTTTTTGAAAAACGTTTGATAGGTGGCCTTGGTTAGAGTAATTGCACTTTAACATGAAAATGAGTTAATAATTTACAGACAGACAAAGAACGAATTCTTTGGAGGACATCACATCAGTTGAAATAGACAATTCATATCACTATCTGGCTAAAGCGGACTATTCCTTTTATTGTCTGCAGTTTGAAGGTAGACGACATAACAAATGGAGAATGGAAAATATTTCAAAACAGAAAAGCATGCTCAAAATGTTGAAAAACTGAAAGAAACATTTATACTAATTCTAGTTCATTTAAGTCCTGCCTTAACAAAGATAGCCATGGTTACATTTTGTATGTTCAAAATAGCTTTAATTCATTGCTCTCTCTCTCTCCCTCCTTATCATATACAAATGTTATGAATTTTAATTCAAAAGAGTGCTGCAACTACAACAAAACATTACAGAACAAAACACCACTCAATTGAGTAAACACGGTGCAGGGGATGCGTTATTTGAAAACAAACAAATTTTTTGAGGGTACCAGTAACTTCAAATAACTCTCACTGAAAGTCATAGTACCATAACAAGTGTTAATTGTCATATTACATTAAATAATTAACTTGTTATATCAAGTATGCAAAAGAGAGTTTTTATGTACTACTACAAAGGTTTGCCTTTAGTACTTTCTGGTGTAACTTATTCCCATCTTATTTGTAAGCAACAAAACAGTAGTGAATTAAAGAGATTTAATACAGCAGGGTGGTTACATGGTTTATTCTGGGGAATAATTTAAATATTTAGATCAAAGACGGAGAACTATTTGATGGGCTGTACACCATTTCTGTAGGGTGCATGGCTATATTTATTAAAACAAAAACCAAACTTTGATTTTAAACAAACTTCATTTGTCGCATGTGGTGTTAGACCATACCAAATCAACCAAAAGATAGAAAACAGATCGCATTCATAACATGAAAAAAGATAAACATTGTTTTTCAACCAACACTGACTTTAGACAAACAATCAGTAATGGGTACCGGTATTTTTCCTTCCCTTTTCCAGGCTATTGCAGGAGGCATGCTGCACCCTGGAACAAGTGATCACAGCAACAGCAATGGAATGGACATAGACATGCAAATTGCACTCTCTTACAAGACACTTTACCAACACGAAGCCATTCCATGCCTACCTGTATAAATAACTAGTGGCAAATGTAATGCTAGGAGATCCCTCAAGTTAATTAAACCCCAACAACTTAATTTATGATACAGAAACCAAGATGGAAACCAAGTGCTACACTTCTGGGCCACTACACTACATTCAAATGCACACATGTATGAATAAAAGGCACGCAATGCATGCAGAAGCCATGACATTTCCTAAGGTACTATTAAATAAAAGGAAACTTGTAAGCAATTAATGTATGATAACAAAAGTACATGGCAACTTTTGAATTGAATGATTTTTCAACAAATGTCTTAGCTTGATGCGTTACAACTGGTATAAGCCTGATACTGGATACATGATAACTCTTGTGTTACCATGGTCAAATGCAGTCTCTTTGTTGTTTACATAGGCCCATTGCATAAATGTCTGTTTACAGAATATCACAGAATGCGTCAAATATAGTTTGAATATTTCATTTAAATGTTTGTATTAGTCCTTTGAAACTTCCCGGGAGTATTTCGCTGTGTTCTTCACAAGTAAAAAAACCAAGATTATAAGGTTTCTTTATTGTTAACTAAAAATATTATCTCAAAGGGGGGTCACAGGCACCCCAAGACACCCCTTGCTACGACCTTGACCCCCCAATCAGAAGTAAAATGTGATGTATTTGATTTGATAAAATGTCCAATAAACTAGGGTACACAGTATCTATGGACTTGTACGTTTCATCATGCAATATCAGTATGTACCTAAAGTGCAAGTATACATGCACTGTAAATCCACAAACAGCACAAAGCAGATAGACCTGTTAGTAAAAGAGCCATTTTTATTGATATAAAGCACTATCACATAAAAAGCAAGACATCACTGAAAAGACAGTGGGCCTCTTTTCAAAGGCCCATCGTACCATCCCCATGTCATATTTTTAGTGACACAGTCCTATTAACATTTTTCATTTCAGAATAGTACAAAATTCCATGTGAATGCTGCAAAGTATATATAGGGGAAACAGGGAGAGCGATGCAAGACAGGATAAAAGAACACGACAGAGACATAAGGCTTGCTCATACACAAACCTCAGCAGTTTCGGAGCACGCAAACGAAACGGGGCACATTCCTTTATGGAATCAAGTCAAGTTTATCGATCGAGCCCCAGCCGGGGTCACTGTGTTGTGTTCTTGGGCAAGACACTTTACTCTCATAGTGCCTCTCTCCACCCAGGTGTATAAATGGGTACCGGTCACATAATGCTGGGGGGGAACCCTGCAATGGACTAGCATCCCATTCAGGGGAGAGTAGAAATATTCCTCGCCGCTTAATGCTACGGAAACCGGGAGAAGCTCCGGTAGTGTGGGCCACTTGGCTCGTGGCTTCTCCTTAATAAAGAATAAACATTTAAAACATGACATACAAGTGGCACATGCTCCATTGTAGCTTCTGTTACTCTCCTCTGCGTAATTTGGAACAGCAAGAGATTAATCACCTTCACTCTGAAAAAAGGAAAAACTGGTTTAATTTGAATTATTATACAACCAAGGTTTTCTTGCATTCCTTTATAAAAGGAACTATATTACCGTTCTGTGACTTTCCCATGTCTATATAATATTGTAACTTTCTGTTGTTGGTCATTGCTTTTATTTCATTTGTTGGCTCCTAAAGGAGCCTTTTTTGTATGTGCCTGTTTTTGATATGATGTCTTTTTTCTTTGTTCCATTGACACAGGAACATGCTTTTAAAAAGCCACTTGGCTGAACTTTCTTTGGTTGATCCCACACCTGGAGCTTACGGTACTTGGCACTGTATTCAATACACTTTCCCTTCAGACACACGGCAGATCGGAACAGCTGTCTGCATGGCTTGTTCTGTAGAATATTAAGCAGCTGCCCACATCTACAAGCTCAGCAGTTGAGGCCAGTAGGCAAACTGCATACTGCTTTTTTAAAGGTGGACCAGTCTGAAAGGCTACTTGGATGCAGGAAGAGGCAATAGAGACGTGTCCTTTCGAGTCCATGAGTGGCTAAGCTGCTTCACTCTGAAGATGCTAGAACATCAGCTAGAACTGGTCTGTTAGGATAAAATGCAGTGACGTAACCTTATGTATGAAGGTGAAAGCCCCATGTACATAATGGCAGGCTGATTGAAAGCCAAGGTCCTGCAACTGCAATTTAAAAAAGAAAAAATATAATTACCATACTTATTTTCTTTGTTGTTGTGGGCTTCTTTGCTGCCCCTGCTGTAGACTTGGCTTTGGCAGGTTGTTTCTCTGTACCCTGTCTTGCTTCGATGTCTTTGGAAATATCTTTGCCTGTTAATTTTTGGTATATTGCAGCCACCATTCCCAATTTGAAAGACTAAAGAGCAGCTTAACATTTTGTGGCAAATTCAAGTACAGTAGAACCCCGGTAACTCGAATTCAGATAAATCGAACAACCACGCTAACTTGAACAACCTTGCATTTCCCTTGGATTGGACTGCACTTTTCAGTAATTTTTACTTGGTTAACTTGAACTGGGGTAACTCAAAAACCCCGCTAACTTGAACTAAATTTCATTTCCTTTGATCAAAATGTGGGTAAAATTTACACCAATAGGTGAAACTTGAATTCTGGTTCTTGCAGCTTGCCACAGGTGCCCATTGAAATATCTTATTAGCTCTTCTTGTTATGTAATCGGATTTATACACTAAAATGAACACTACTACAGCAATTTGATTTTAATTAGAGCAACAAATATATCACGTATATGACAGTCATTCTCCACTCTTATCATAGAAATGTATGATCGTGTGAGAGTTTCTGATGAGATAAGATTAATTTGCACTGTACTGTGTACTGAAGTGCTGAAAAAATTAATAAACTATCAATTATTTCCTAGGCAAATTGCATATTCAATGAACCCCGATAACTCGAAACCCTGCTAACTTCAACTGTTTTTCATTTCCCTTCAGTGTTCAAGTTACTAGGGTTCTATTACACAAGCATAATTTTCAAGTTTCCATGAGCAGTTGAAGAACAACATGTATGCAAAGACGATTGGACAGCCCCAATCCCCTTCCTAAAACAGTGCCTGCTTATTAGTCAGCAAGGTTAGAAACCAAAATTTCGGAAAACTCCCAAACTGGGCCAGTGACCTTCAAATTGCACTTGGCAAAATCAGTTTTCACTTGCCCAGTCTCCTACATTAAAAAAGGAAAATTTAGCCCCCCTCCCTCCAGGAATAAAAAATATATATAACTTCAATTTTTAATCATATAATTATTTGATACCTGTAGCGGTCAATCGCAATACAGACTGCAACCCATTTCATCAATGAAATAGGCTATATAGACATTACACCACAATTAAAACATGAGCAAACGTACTTCAAAAGTTGACACCCAGTTTTTAATTTCAATGTATCCCTGTAGTTTGCAAGCAAAGTGTTGAAATTGTAAAAAAAAAATAGGCAGGAAAATCGGGAAATAGCCATCTTGCCGCGTTTCGTGGCTAGGTGGACAAGTTAGTGTATTTATTACCTGAGGCCCTGTTTATACGTCGAATTTAATTCAGACGAATTTAATTCAAATTAAATTCGTCGATTATTCGACGTTAATTGCCGCCTGATTTAGACGTCGAATTTAATTCAACCGAATTTAATCTTTCACCCGAGTCTTCAGCACTTCTGACCAGTGGCGGGGATAATTGACATAATTCCCGCAAAAACTAACGGGAGATCGCGAAATTTTTTCAACACAACAACAACCTGGCGAGGTTTACGAAGGCATTATTGCTGGAGAAAATATCCAGAGAAAGACAGCAGAGAAGGCAGCTGCGACGTCGAATGTTGACACTGGTAGTGATGAAGAAAATGTTTCTTGCGCGAGTTTGTTTATCGATTTGTCTGCTGTTACAATTACAAGATGAAGATGTTAAGCGTCACCGGAGTTGTCGTCGCAGTATCAGAAATACATGATGGTGGGAATTGGTCTGGGCGACATATGATGAAGGAAGATTCGAGAAAGCGTTTAGAGTGTCAAGAAAAACATTCAACTTTATTTTAAAGAACATTCGACCCGACATTGAGAAAAAAACCGTGACAGAAACTCCCCCAGGGCACACTGCAAACAGTAACCAGCACTTTTGTTTGCCTCCCATCCCACCGTTTCTTCGTTTTCTTTAGCTCTTTAGCAATCGAACATTCCAACCGAACACACACGCTTCTCCCACAAGCTATGCATGAATATTTTGTGGTCCGTGTTGCAATTTATGCAAGCGGACGGCATTTTTCCTCCACAACCGACGACATACTTCAACAACGTGCGAAAAACGCGAGAAGACGCCTGTGCGCATGCAACATGAACGAAACTTTCCACGAATCTACCACGGGCTCAATGGGGATACATTATGATATTGTATGCATTTAATTTGATGCGTCTGTTGTGCGACGTCTAAACTGAAGACGCGCTATCGATATTTTTTTCATCCTACCGAGACGAATACAACGTCTTGGACGAATTTAATTTACCAGACGAATCTAATTCGATTTATACGTCGCACAATCGTCGAATTTAATTGCTAAATGGTCCTTGAATTATTTTCGTCCCAATTAAATTCGACGATTGTGCGACGTATAAACAGGGCCTGAGGCATTACTTTGTACAAGTAAGTCCATCATGTAACAGTCACCAATTTTTGTCTGTGTTTGTCTGCTGCCTGTTTTTGCGGCTTTTACTTGTTTGTCTGCAAAGACGCCAGTTGCGACTGATTTAAAGCACGTTAAATTAATAGTGACCTAAACTGGCTGGGATATTGCTGTGACTAGTATATTTGTTGTTTAGTTTTCTTCTCAAAATCAACCAATTTCTGAGAAAAAAAAAATATCTCAGCAAAGCAAATTTGTTTTGAACACAATATAATGCAGGCTGGCAGTGAAGGACCCGAGAATTTAAGGAAAAGAATATTATTCGCATAACACTGTGTCATTATTTACATAAAACATCAGAATAGAGTACTATTCAGGAGATTACTCAGGAGACAACAATTTTCATGAAATTGGTTAACTTAGAAAAGAAAACCAAACATTATATTATTATGTTGTAGCATTATCCCAGCCATTTGGAATCACTTTTATCAATGCGCAAAAAAAACAGCCGCGACTCGCATCTTGGCTAACAAAATATGCCCGAAATCCTGACCAAAATGAAACAATAATGCCTGGCCTTTGAAATTATTTACACTTACAGCATACAGTTGTCTTTCCAATCGACTGAGAATTGCTGTAGAAAAGCTGTTGAGCATATGATGATTTACCTGATTTCTCTCAACAACATTTCACATTTCAAAGTTGCAAATTTAAATAGTCTAGGCTGGGTTTCAAAGTCAAAAACTGTAACGGTAACACATAAAGGCCGCAAAAATAGGCAACACGAAAAAATCTGAATTAAATAAACGTGGTCACACTTGTGAGCTCCTTCCAATGTAAATGAATGAAACTTATCTTAATTTATCATAACAGAAATGCTTGCAGTCTATGGTCTGCGGTCTGCGTCTTTACCCGACTGCCTGGGAAGCCATCATGAAGGTGGAGTTTGCTTAAAATAACTTCATCATGTTTCACTTCTTTGCCTTTGTTTAGTGCTTGATTTGTTTTAGTGAAAGAAATTGCACTTACTCTTGATTGAAGGGTGTTTGCTGGCTTAGCACGAGAGATTTTTAGAATGAGAGCTCTTGTGGCCTGTACACCACTCTTATCATATCCCTTGATATAATGTCAACAGTGTACTTGTTATTTCGGTACCCTAAGAATGCCTGAAATTTTCACCAGCCATTTTGACTATATCAACCCAGAATCTACTAGCTGAAGCTGCATTTCTAGCCTGTGGCTAGTTGGCTACCACTAGACTTGAGCCGATTGTACCAAGGGTAAAATTGAACCATAACAGATACATGTACACATACTGTATTTTTTCGATTAAACGCCGCCCTCAAATATACGCTGCACATTAGGGCAGAAATATTAATAAACGCCGCCCTCGAATAAACTTGGGAACAAGATACTGTAATGGGATCTTAACACTCTTAAACTAGAAGTCTTATTTTGAGAACAAATTTCTCAAAACAAATCGCGAATTAAGGACCTTTGTCTTAACAAATTCTTAAATAAAAAACGGTCACCTTAAATGAAGAAAAACCTTCTTAAAATAACAAATTACCTTTATTTAAGCTAAGAAAAAGATTTTAATTTAAAACTTCAGGTTTAAGAGTGTAAGGTTTACCAGTGTCAATGAATGAATGGCTCCTTCACATCTAACTGTCAAGTAACACCTTGCACCATGCTGTTCTTCTTCATATCTCTTCTGATATATCTCTGTTTCGCTCTAGAAAAGCAGAGCCACAAAATTCAACGTGGTTTAGTGTAAATAGCTTGGCTGTCAAATGACTAAAATGTAAATTTGATGGACGAGACTACTAAATTTTACACCATGTGCAAACGAAGAAACTGAGATACAAAACGTTCGTAAAACTCGTGCTAAGTTTTACATTAACTGGTAATCATATAATGTTGAAACATGATCAGTTTGAGTGGACTAAACGTTGGAGGTAAACCACCATTGTGTTTTGTACAGTTAGACGGTACCGAACTAAACACGTTTCACTACGGAAGAAACGTAAAATAATTAAAGGATAAGTTACAAAAGTTGACCCTACCTTTAATAATAGGTTGCAAACATACGAATTTGTTGTGGCAGAAGCATTACGCATAGTTAAGTTCGAAGCCTCCACTTTACCAGCCGCCATTTTGAAAATCGTCGCGGAAAAGACACTGGGAACGAGGTGTCATGTCAGGTGTCAGTCATCTTCAGTCAAGTAGGGGGGATGGGTAGGGGGTGGGTGGTTTGCCGAGGAATGGGAAATTTGTTGAATCTGAAAATTCAAAATAAATTGTTTGCAAACATGATGCATGTCGATGCGTATACGTAAGAATGTTAAGTAAAAGAAAAAAAATGCACAGAACCACAGAGCCATACATAACGTATCTACCGGATTGAGTTTCCCGATCGCTGGTCAAGGGGAACGCAGGCTCTGGGGACGAGATTGCGGTTTCCTCGGGTTTTCTCGTGTAGTTCGAGAGCGATGGACGAACTTCAGATTTATAAGTGGATGCTTGTAAGGGGATACCTTAAGACAGCAAAGTCTTTAAAGGCCGAAGTGTTGGTAAGTTGATTTGGCAAGATTTCCGCTGACAGCCCCATACATTTATCGTGCATACAATTTTCTTATTGACTGGTCTGACTGGTTCTTTTCCCGGGTTCTTTTCAATCGATTTCAAGGTTCGATTTGTGATAGTGATAGACTGTTCAAATGGTTGCATACATTTCTTAATGCTGCGCCGTTTATTAAATTTTTAGTGTTTCTGATGAGTACTTGAACTCACATAAGCTTATATAAGCTTACATGTACTGGCGGCACTAACCGGCATGTGCGAAACAGTTTACCAGGAGTTTACAGAATCTTCAAACATGGCAAATATACTTAAGACTAAAATAGTTTATAAATCTGCAGTATTCATTTCTGAGGGGGACTTTGGGGTTTTCGGTTTCTCGGTTTTGGCCATTTTTTAGATCGGTTTTCGCAACAAAAAAACACGGTTTTTCGGTTTTGGTGTCTTCTTCGGTTTTCGGGTTTTCCTTCTATTAGCATTTGGTTTTCGGTTTCCGGCAAAAATACTAGTGGTTTTTCCAATTTTGTATTTGCTGTGGTTTTCAGTTTTTCCAATTTGGTTTACAGTATCTCTGAGAAAACCTGCTTTTATGTTTAAAATGAAAGTAAGAGCAGTGTAATTAAGAGGAAATCCGCCAGGACTTCGAGTAGCTATAGGCTACGTTTACACGGACACGGTTATCAATCGACACGGTTTCATGACCTTGAAAACGCATCGAAAACGACACGGTTTCTAAGTGTTTACACGGAGCCTATTTAACGATGTTCCGACTGTTTTCGAATGTGATTGTATAAGCCGAGCGCTGCTCTCTATGCTTGTTTCGCTATGTTTACCCTTCGCAAGCCAGCCAGTTCGTGCCAAAATACATGGCCGTTTTCAAATCGATGCGGTTTCGCCGTTTTTGACCGTTTACACGACAACGAAACCGTATCGTTTTGAAAACGCTCCACTTTTGACAGCGTTTTCAAAACGACCCGGTTACAGTAGTGGTTTCGAATGGTGCCGTGTAAACGAAAGGCGTAACCGCATCGCTTTCGATGCGGTTACAAATGAAACCGTGTCCGTGTATGTAGCCATAGTTATTGGACAAAATTATGTACCAAACCTATTTACACCTGATTGCAACCTTTTGTGTTACTGCTTTACACTCCTTCTTATAAAAGCGTGAACACGAAAAAATATGTCTGGAATGTTTGTGTTTAGCCAATCACATGCGAGAACTTCAGACCGCAGAAACCACAAACAATAAATGGGTTTCCATCGGTCACGGAGCAACTTTAGTTCTTATTTTTTTTCAGGATCACGCTCTGTCTTTTTCAGGAATTTAAAGAACTGCTATTCTTTCGTATCGAGGGCCACATCCAGAACATGGTTTCAGGGATTTTTGAAAGAAAAGAAGGACGGTTTCTCTAGCGACGTTATACGACATGGTTCAGTGCATGCAGTATGTTGTAGACACGTCTAGACATAAGATGTAAACACGATAAACCGAATATAAAATAGAAAATTGTGGAGTTTTCGTTACTGATTGTAAATCTTTTCGGTAGAACAAGGGATTCGATTTATTTCGGCAAACGATTTCAACCCTTAGGCAATCAGAGGTTCCATGATCGTAAGACTGCAAACCGCAAAGGCTCCAGACAAAAATCATTCAAAACGTTGGCGTGATTGGTGCAAAGTAAACACCTCAGTCAATCGTTCAATCGTTTGATTTTCGCTTTTACTTTCCGCTATCGTTTCGCTGTTATCGAAGAAACAAACCTTCCTCCCATCAGTGTTTAGGTCTGCTACATATACAATAGTTGGGGTGAGATAAAAACCGGAAAATGCACGCTTACCTCAGTACAAATTGTAACATGCCTTCAGGCGAACGGTAACTGCAGATACGAATTCGTTACAATTTTTGAAAACTGGCGGCAACTGGGGCAAATCGTAGCGTCGGGCGCATCGGTTTTTCAATTTTTTCTTAAAAAAAAATCACTCAAACATATTTTTCAGTAGGGCAGTTAATGTTCTCAAAAAGGAAGGAATTACAATTAGTGTTTACTTGAAAATTGGAGCGAAACAAGAACTAAATATTGTTCCGTGACCGATGGAAACCCATTCGTTGTTTGTGGTTTCTGCGGTCTGAAGTTCTCGCATGTGATTGGTTAAAACACAAAGAACATTCCAGACATATTTTAAGTGTTCACGCTTTAATAAGAAGGGGTGTAAATATCTTATCGAAAGAAATCTTTTCTAACAACACCACACATCGAAAACACATTTTGAAGTTACGCTGAATTCCACTAAATTGCTTAAAAGATGTAAGCTTTTGCCCATAGCTTGTGAACTTTTAATATCATTTTCTCAGACTCTGATAAGAAATTATTGTACCAGAATTATTTCCACCTTATTGCAAACTTTTTTGTTACTGCTTCAAATATCTTTTATAACAACACCACACATCAAAAACACATTATTTACAAAATGGCTACACGTGAGATTTTGCCCATACCTTGTAAACTTTGAAATTCATTTTCTCAGACTCTAATAAGAAATTGTTGTTGGTGTTATCACGGATAATTACTTACATCTTTACCTTTTATTAAGGGTAGGAAATAACGCAATGGGATTTAAATTATTCTGGAAATTGATTTTTGTCCAACTTTAATAAATATTACTCGACTTCCTAGTGGATTCCGTCTTAAGCATGTTAATGAACAAAAATGTCAATTCTCTTTAAAAGATTCCTTTCTTACTTTTTTCAAAATTATCTCGGGGTACCAATTAAGGTTAGAGCTTCGGAATTTGGAATGTTATGCTTGCTTTTTGGTTTTGATCAAAATTCACTTCGGTTTTTACTGTTTTGCATGATTTTTTGTGCGGTTTTTCGGTTTCTTACAGAACTCAATGGGGAAGGCAAAGAGTGACTTGATGGTAAGCAATAATGTTTATCGTTTTACTCGAGTCGTGTGGACATTGTGCTGCAAATTGTGAAATAGGCAACCCTCCAAGTTTACTTTTTTCCTTGGTGGCCATTTGGCTACCAACTAGACAAGTTTTGGTCGGCAGTGAAAAATTTCTGTTACCAAATAAGCTGATGCTTTCAATCATTCCTCTCAATTTTAGTCGCCAGGCTGGCGACCTTGGTTCAAATTTAGTCGCCAGCTCCAAAATTTTAGTCGCCATGGCAACTAAAATGGTCTTAACTTGGAGGGTTGATAGGTAGTCTTCAGCTTATTTTACTTTGTATTCTTCGTATTTACGATTCAAAGATTCCGGCGAAACACGAGTATATGCCAGCCATTTTGTTTTTTTTGTTTGGATCACACATTATTCACTCCATACACAGGGCTGTCCCGACCATTAGGGCCACCTTACAGGCTGTACCTGTAATTGTTTTTAAAGCTTAGATGTTTGTGCTGGCAAAAGATGTTTCTCAAGGAATGTTTATCACCTCATGTTGTTACATTTTGGTTGGACTGATTGAAAAAGTTGGTTACACTGAAGCTAAATTGTTTGAACACTGTCATGGTGAACATTTTGTTGTAGTAAACTAAATACACTGTATACTAAGGTTGGTTAGCTTGATGGAATTCTGTGTTTAATGATAAGCATATCATTTCTTTTTTTTTTCAACAGGCTGCCTTCGAGAAGGCAGAGAGGGATCATTACAGGTGAGAATTTGCAGAAAACGAGCCACTGTACAAAAAATTTGTACACTCAGATCGAGATATGTATTTTTGTAACATCGCCTAAATAGCCTAAATATTCACAGTAACATTATCTTACTAATACTACCAGTGATTTCTTTACTCGCTGATATATTCTTGGCTCATGTCACATAAAAATTTTGAAGTTATCAGATTTAGATAAAAACTGCTTTTTGTAAGTCAAACCAATTTAAAATTAAATTGTATTAGACACACCCCTCTGTGCCTAATAGATGTCACCCTTTTTAAAAAATTGCCAAAAAACTGAAAAAATGCTCCAATGCTTCAGTTTCTAGCTTGCTCAGTTTACAGTGGCTTGCGAATTGAATCTTGTTCAATCTCAATTGCAAAGTACAGAAGATTTACTACACTTAATATGTCAGCAACTTTCTTTTGGTTTGTCGTAGCTCAGTAACATCATAGTTAATAAAGGGAAATGGTTAGGAAACCTGGCAAACATTAAAGGAGCAAACAAAGAGGCCAAGATTTAGGTTGGAAGGTCCATGACCGTGCACATCCTTTGTTTTTCTCTCATACATTATGCATGAGTTACGTAATCCAAATGGTTTTATTTGTTAGTTGCATGAACACACGTATCCACCTGTTGTATTTTGTCAGGTTTTGTGCACGGTCAACCCCCAAAATAGCGAACAATAACCTATAACAAAGAACTTTCCCGGGCTTTATAACCATTTCCCTCTATTAACTATGGTAACATCCAGGAATGACTAGACCCACTTCGGTTTTCATTTACCACAAACTTTGGTAGTGAAGATATTCGTTTCTGAAGTGGCTATAATACCAGCAAGACCTCTTGGCAGCTCAATGGGGACATGCCCTGCTAAATTCTAATTCCCCTCTTGGGCTGATTCTTTGTACACACCAACAGCATTCAGTTTACGATGAAGACATTGATGATGAGCTATGAGCAACACCTCTAGGCATTGTATTAGCTCAGATTAGATTGGTCTCCTACTCAGAAACTCTGTTTTACATCTTACTTCATGAGCAAACTGGGCGTCTTATTCGTTTTGTCGATGTTGTTACAGTTAAAGTGAAATTAACACCTCATATCAGTATGACGCCCCTATGACCCCTAAAATTAAATAGATACCCCAGGTGTTTTTTAGATCACGTATGGTAATTGCTCAGATGTGCTTTTCAATCCATATCTTATTGATTAGCTAAACTATGGAGAACATAAGTACTAAAAATAGTTATACTGATACAAAATAATTAAGTTAATGTCCAGAAGTCTTTAAAAAGTATGACAGCCGATTTATTGATTACAATAGTTTTTGATATTTGGATGATAGTATCTTCAGGTGTGATTTTTTCATATCTATGTTGTACGTATTATTGTCAGTAAACAATAACAATAATTTTAATAGCGAACGTTTACATTTTTTCAGTAAAAAGAGGAAGCGCTCTCCTGAACAAGGTAAGATGTAATGGATTTTTTATTTTTGGGAGTCATTTTTCTGATCATTAGTCAATGTGTACAGCTGCAAATTTTAAAGGGTTTGGCATTTTGAGTGGTAGACCTTTGTTAGGGTAAAGTGATCATCAGAGCAAACTTTCATGTGAGGAAGGGCTCACGCTTGAAACATTGGGTGTAATGACCAGTAATTGAATTTTTGAATTTCTTTTCCAAACAAATTGAAACCATTGTAATAATTTTTTTCTTAATAGAGGTGTTCAAAGTATCAAATTGGGTTGGTACTGTTCACTGTACACAAAAGTATTTTGGTGTTCTGCTTATAACAGTTTATTTTGTTTTTTATTAAGAACCTGCAACAAAGATGAGAGCTCATCAGAGTCAAGTTCTGAAGAAGAAGGTGAATCTGTCTTGGCCTTGAAACTGTTAGGAGACTGAATATAATACAAGTCCTTTACTAGCCTTTTCCTCGTTGTTATTGTATTTTGGCTTGTTAAATTAGCTTGTTTCTAAACAGTTTTCGGAAAACAAGCAGCTGTTATACATATTCAAGATGTGCTGAAATTTACAAATACACAGGGCTCGACACAATAGAGATGTATAATGAGGCAGCTATCCGATGTAGGGTGAAAAACAGCGCAATGTTTACCTGAGTTAAGGCTTTAAATTAACCGCCTTAGAATGTTTCAATTATTTTAAAAATCAACCATTTTATTGCATATTTGTACTACTTCTTAAGTGCCAAGTTAAAAAAAAATTCCATCCAGCACTTTTTATTTTGCGATCGTTTTAGTAACCGAAGGCCCTATTTTGATAAAAGAGCGAAGTAATACTTCATACCAGTTCATATTCAAACCAATGTTTCAAGAAATAAAAAAGTGTTACTTGATCGATTGGGCCTTGTGAACGTTTTCTTAATAATGTTTTAAGACTGCTTTGTTTTTGTTGTATTTTACCACCTGAAAACTTCATCTGAAATTTTCTCGAAAACTCTCTGACTTTCATGTGATGAGGGGCTAACACTTAAAACATTGGATGTAATGAACTGTAATCAATTCTTGCATTTCTTTCCCAAACAAATTGGAACCATTGTAATAATTTTTTTCTTAATAGAGGTGTTTTAAGTCTTGAAATAAAATGGGATGTTACTGTACACTGTACACAAAAGTATTTTGGTGTTCTGCTAATAAGTTTATTTTGTTTTTTATTAGACTCATCCAAATCTGAAAGCACATCCGAGTGTACATGCGTGTCACCTCTATAACTATAAGTCTGTCAAGTGTCATTGGTCTCAATTTTTGTACCTGACATAATTTGAAATAATAGTGATCTAAACTTTTTCAGAATGGCTGGGATATCCCTGCGACTAGTATACTTGTTGCCTTATTTTCTTCTCTAAATCAACCAGTTTCTGAGAAAATAATTGTCTCAGCAAATATATAGTTTTCAGTCATGAAAACTGAGTACCAGTTCAACGACTGGATTTCAAGTTGATGACATAAACAAGCTGGACTAAAGTCACTCAATAGTTAATTTGTTTTGATCACAATATAATTCATCTCAGGACAAGCTAAAAGAGGGTGCCTGCAGGCTGTAAAGGAAAGATTTTTTGAAGGCTTATAAAGTATCAAATTACTTCAAAGCATTATATTGTTTTATAACTCAGTATAGAAATTTTTTTCGTGAGAGAAGACTTTACAGTTTAGAGAAGAGAATTTAATTTAGAGGAGAAAAACAAGCGACAAATATGTCGTAGCATTATTCCAGCTGTTCCGAAAAAGTTAAGACCATTATCAACTCAATAAGTAAATCAGCTGCAACCCGCCTCTTCACAGGCAAAATATGACCGAAAGCCTGACCGTATTGAAAGAATTGCTGCTCTTTGAAATTATTTTCACTTACAACAGTATACAGTTCTCTCCCAATCCACTGAGAATTGCTGTAGAAAAGCTGCTGAGTGTATGCCAATTTATCTGTTTCTCCCAACGATATTTCACATTAGTTTTAATTAAAATAGTTTCAAAGCCAAAAACTAAAAAGGTAACACGGGAAAGCTGCAAAAACAGGTAGCATGAAAGAATGCAAATTAATTACAAGTGGTCCCACTTGTGTGCTTCTTGCAGTGTAAATGAATGAAACTTATCTTATTGATCGTAAAAAAATGTTTGTGGTCTGCAGTCTGCGTTTTTACCTGACTGCAGTAATGGTGAATAGTTTAAGAATTAGCATTGACATGCATGTACATTTTGATGTATTATCTTAGTTCACTTCTTACCATTGCTGGATTAATTTATTGTGCTGTTGGTGATAATAATTTTGATTTTGTCATCTTAAAATTAGAGTTTTTTTTTCAAATTTGCAGTGCTTTTCTTCACCCATGTGTTAAATCGTTATGGAGAAATTGTTCTTTTTTCCTTTTTTTAGCAAGAAAGCAAAAAGGTCCTGAAAAGATGAGCATTTGAGCTAAATGCATGCTGTATATTGTCACTATACTAATTACCCTTAATTTCTTTAATGTTATTACTAAGAATTTGGATGCAGTTAAGGAGGCTCATAACAGTTTCCAGCACTAACCAGCTCTTATACTTTAATGGGTACTTATCAGTTGCTGCTGCAATTACAATATCAAACAAATGTCCAGTTATTGCTCAACCAGTTGTGGTCATTTTCATTTCGTCACCTTGTTCAGATTGGTCATCTGTTTAATACCAAAACTGTTGCGTCAACTTATTGCTGCTGTAGCTAGTGAGCCAGTGAAGCAAACGAGCGAGGCAGCTCAATCTCTAATCAGCAAAGGATTACTATATGAGGCCTGCAATCACTTTTCTTATAAAACGCAAGGAATTGTGGTAGGCGGTAAAATCAAAGGTGCAAGGAATTGTGATTATGCGCAAATGGAAGATTCAGGATGCGCAATGGAGTTTAATGAGATCCTTGCGCCAATGCGGCCTCGTTGATTTGCGCTTTGATATGTGACCAGGTGTGAGGCAGGATGTCAAACAAGTGACATCTTTAAACAGTAAAATATTGTGCTTTTCAAATTAAAGGAGAATTAATTTTGTTAAAAAGTTCACTTGAATTGAACCAAAACTCTCTTCAGTCTGATTTTACTGCTGTGACTTCCAATGTTACTTGCAACTTAAAACCCACATCGTAAAGGCCTGCGCAAAACTTTGTGTGTCACACAACAGAGGGAATAAGCTGGCGTATCAGTGCTGTGCATCACCATACATGACCAAAAGTACACAGTCCCAAAATTTATACTTAACCATTTAAAACATAAAAAGTGTTACAGTTTACTGCAAGCAATCTGAGCCAGGCAAGGAGTTCTAAAAGCAACTTCTCTTCCAAAAAACAAGTTGGTTGAGACTTTTGACTCATTTGCCCAATGTTGCTGTGTTGAATGGTTGGAAATTAATAACCTGCCAACTCTCACGCCTTGGGCATGAGTCTCACGCCTGCAAGTTCAATCTAACGCCAACTCACGCTTACGAACCAATTTCTCACACCTAGTCGAAAAATGTGAGTTATTACAACCACAACTACACACTTTCCAATAAAATGTAAACTCAAACCAATGTCAGAAACAAAAACTCCATGTAAAATGAGTAAATGACGATACTTTCCCCGAAATCGCAGAGCTTTGACAAAAAATAGCATTGGGAACGAGGTTGTGTTTAGCAAAACACGTCCACGCACTGAGATCGGGATATGTTCGGAACGTCTTCGGAATACTTCGGACATCTTCGGAAAAAACTTCGGATATTGCCGTATCGTCTTCGGAAATCCTGGCACTCTCGGGATAAAAATCTCATGCCTTTGACCCAGAAAAAGTTGGCAGGTATAAAATTAGGAGGTGCTTTAAGACTGAAAAATTCAAAAGCAGTAGTGTTTCGGGGTTGCAGTTTCTCAGGGTGATCCCATAATAATCTTTCACACATTTCAATATGTCTGCACAGATTTACACTCAGTCAAGGCAAAAAAAATTATGTTTACTAACACAATTGTGGCAAGTTGCTGTTATTGCGTTACCATATATGACTCAACCTTCAGGAACCTGGGGCAAAAGCTAAACATAATTATTTATTTATGAACTAGCAGCTGACTGGAAACTTAGAACTTGAGTCTGGCTTTCACTAACAACAGAAGCACAAGTGCAAGCACAGATGCTAGTAACAGCTCTTATTTCACCATAAAAATGGCCTTGATGCCAGCAAGTGCAAGCACAAGGATCATGTGAAAACGAAACACCACAATCATAATTATTGCGCAAGGAAATTAACAATGTTTGGCTGTACCTGCCCAATTCTGAGCATGAGGCTTAAGCTTAATGCTTGTGTTGTACTTTTACTTATGCATGCCATAGATACAGTAAACACCCGCATATAAGAACAAATGGATTAAGAACATCAGGCTGAAATTTGGCCAATAAAGCACCATTTTTATAAGAACAAGATCAGCCTGAAACATTCAGCATGTTCTTATAAAATGGAAAAGGTGTCAAAAGTACATAAAAAACAAGTGATTTTATTTATCATTACCTACCCTGGGTGCCAGAGGGTTTTTTTTTTCACCGCAAAAAAAAAACGCTCTGGAACCAAGGGTAATTATTACCTATAATGAAGGACAGCCAGTCATCTCATCTATAGGCTCAATGATACGGTATTGATTGTGATCATTAAAATCAAAGAATATTTATTAATTTATGCTAATTTTACATCTAGGGGCATTTTTGGGTAGTATTACTAATATAGAAATTTAAGAACACTTTGAGGCTGATTTGTCACTAAGCACCCATTAAATAAGAACCCGATCAGCCTGACCTCCGAAATCATGTGTTCTTATATGCGGGTGTTTACTGTAGCATTTTCCATGTTTGCAGGCAAACATTGAGAGAATACCTTCCTTGGCGTATTATTGGCCTAGTAACGCCCATATTGGTCTCCTTTAGGGGTTGAATTTAAAATTTCTGACGAGCATCCCCCCCCGGGGGACTGACGTCAGCTCTCATGTGCTCTTAACCCCAGGGGGGTACTCTAGCTTGGGTATTAAAAACGAACTAAAGTGCCCTGGCACGGCCTTGGCGTATTTATGGTATGATGAATAAACAAACACGAGCGTTCAATTTTTTATGATTTTCTTTGTCTTATATTATTGCCCCTCCTAGCAATTTAGGTGTAATTTGACAAGGAACTTTTTTCGGAGTTATTTTTGGTCCAGGGATTTTTTTGGGTAATTTCGGAAGGCTTAGGGATTTTTTTGGGTCCTGAGTTTTGCCTCCATTCGATCATCCCCATCATTTACAAGCCGGAGTACCCCCCACTGGGCTCTAAACTCCTCAAAGAAAACTCTTGTCATATGGCGCACATCTCTAACTTATCGTCAACTCCCATTTTAATCAACTATTAACCTATCTTTTTTAGGTGTGAGAATTCATGTACATCATTCTTTGATGCAAGAAATGCAGGAAAATATGTCTCCTGGCAAGTGTGAGCAGCAGGAAATATAAATTGTTTTCATTGTCATATTTTGCAATAGATAAGTTATTTATTATCAATTTGTTTACAGAATTTGTAAAATATTTCTATTAGTAAAATGTAAATAAACTTATCTAATATTTTGTTACAGTTTCTGAATTAATTTATTTTGACTGTGTCATTTTGTGTCCCATCCGCACTAGATATAAGAATAAATTTGAAAACAGACTTTTTGCCCCCAAAAACAGTTAAAATGTTTTCCAGTCATGTAAGGATTTTCAAGAAGCTCTGTTTTTGGCCGTCCACACTACACCACCTAGCCAGCCTTTTCAATTTCTCCACTCTGAAAAGCATTTTTGAAAAGCTCCGTTTTCAGTGACCGAAAACACCGTTTTAGTGTGAACAGTAGGCCAAACCGGGGGGAAACTGGGGAAAAGACGTGCTTTCAAATCATTTATCCCAATCGCGAAGCCTAAGAAAGAACCTCGGGGGGGACTCCCATATGAAAGGGACGGGGATGCTCGTCGTCTTGCTTAGGGGTATAAATTTCGGACTTTGGGTCTCGCTTAGGGTGTTCTGGGCAAAATGGCAATATTTATAGCTGTCAGGGTCTTGTTTAGTGTTGAACATGAAGTAATACCAAAATTCTGAAATCTTTTAGGGGTCTAAAATAGCTTGAGCCACGCCCAGATTGGTCTCTTTTAGGGGTTATTTTCAAAATTTCCGATGAGCATCCCCGTCCCCTTAATATGGGAGTCCCCCCGGGGAAAGAACATTGGTCTCAATTTGTAGCTTGGGTTTCAAGATTTTGTTGTCCACAGTTGTTTTACTCTATTGGTCCACACTACTTTATGAGTATAAATATGAATGTTTATTCATGGACCCATAAAACTAACACAACAGCTTAGCTCAGCTTGTCAACATCAAAATTGGCTTTTGGTTCTCCTCAAAATGGCCTTAACACAGGGACTTGCCGCTGGATAGGGTATGGTTTTTTACTCTTTCGGCCCTGAACAGGGTATATAAAACCTGTCCTAGACAGGGTATGGCTGCCAGACTGTTGTCGAGTATTTACATTGTTTTTGCTTTCGCTTCAATAAAAAGCATATTTTTATTTGCTGGGAGTTGAGTTATCTGTCAAAATATTCCACACAAAGTTAGAGAGCATGGTATGGAAACGCCATGTTGGAGTCCGTGTGAAGAGGCTCAAGATGCCAGCCAGAAATCAATGAAAACATGTGGCATTTACTTCTGCTATAAAAAGCGGTCAGTTCACCTTCATGAACATGAAAACTGATTCACGAATACAATACTTGTAAAACCTCAACTGTTAAGATTGTTACATTTAACAGGATGAGGCATTTGGTCGTGTGACGCGAAACTCGAAATGCAAAATGCGAAATTCAAAATGTTAAATCTTAAAGATGGCGGTTGCTATGAAACTGAAAACCTTCAATAACATTTATAATTATATATTTTGGACTTCAAATAGGCAGTGAAGGATAAAAAGTCAGTGGTCTTGCGATTCTGGATTTTAGAAATTTTATGACGTCAGGTTAAAACCTAGAGTAGGGTCTTAAAATAGTTAAAATAGATGGTGTTGTCCTACACAGGGTACGTATTTTAAGTTAAATTTATTGTCCTAAACAGCATAGGCGTACGGGCACCTTCGGTCCTGGGGGGGCGGAGACCTTTTTGCCCGAAAAATTGGCATGGGTTGAAAGCCGAAAAAAGTGGCATATAAAAAAGAAAATAAAACATGCATTAAAATAGTTATATACAAACTTCGCCTGCTTGCTTTAAGTTATTCTATTAATTTCGTGGCGTCGTCCGAAGGTGTCAATACATTGAATCCTTTTTCGAAAGTATTTTATTTATTCATTTTAGTTCAGCAAAAATTAAATTAATTTCGGGGAGCCAATTTACATTGTTCCCCCCCCCCCCATTTGAAAGTAATAGAAAAGCGTGTAAAACATTCAGGGATGAATGGGTTTTAAAACATTTCGTTGAAAGTTTTAAGCTAGCCCTGAGAACTAAACATCTGAGGCGAAAACATTAGCTTCATTACATTTAAAACAACTTTGTTTCAAGGTCTTGCACTAAATCCACCATGCGCAAACACTCAAGCTATGGAAAAGCTGATAGCATTTGAATCAAACTGAGGGCTCATGCAGAATTTGCGAGAAAAATCGCACATGATTATAGCTATTTTCGAGAAGAAACGAAAGCAGATGAATGAGAAATTTGGACTTTTGAACCACAAAGTTCGGTATATATTTCCAGTGCTTTTCCTGCTGATGTAATTCGTTTTGAACGTTATGTTGACTAAACTTTTCGGCTTATTTTCTATTTTTTTCTCTTGGCTTATTGCCCGAATTCCAAGCATTTTGCCCGAAAAATTTTGGCGCTGGGGGGGCTGCAGCCCCCCTCGCCCCCCCCGCCTCGTACGCCTATGCTAAACAGGGTCAGGGTTTCAAACCCCCAGTGGCACCCTTATACCTAAACATAGGTCAAGTACCCCCCCCCCCCCTTAAGAGAAGTGGAGAAGCGGTCGACAGCCCATGACATAATGCAATGCTAAACTGACCCGGCCGCATGTGCCTTTTTGCCACTAAGCATATAATATAGAGCAGCCATTTGGAGGAGTGAAACAATAATTAAAAGGATTACACTTGCATAAAAATGATTTTTTCCCAAAGGAGAGTCATTTTATTGTTTTACACCTGTGATATGGCCACCATGAACTCACTCTATGTCGTATATGCATCGGCATGCATCATGTTTGCAAACAATTTTTTTTTTAATTTCAGGTTCTACGAATTTCCCATTCCTCTTAATATGGCAAATAAAACCACCCTCCCCCTCATAACGTCCATAACATCCCCACTACCCCCGACATATAATAGTTTCCCAGTGACGTCACCCACCACGTGACAAGCAGAGACCTTCCAAGCGGGGAAATGCGGGAGCTTTCGAAAGTCTTCTGCCAAATCAGCGAAGTCAAGTTTCTTCTAAAGTCTTTTCGTATGTTTGCAACCTTGTTATAAGGTGAGGTTACATATTCTAACTTATCCTTGATATATCTTATGTTTCTTTTGTAATGAAACGTGTTTAGTTCCATGTATATGATATAATTACAAGCAAGGACCGCTAACTTTAATACCTCGCATATAAAAGATAACTGCATGTCGAAGTTTCCTTCGAGCCACCTCATGGTATCTGTTTATTATTCTATGAACCTTTGCCTCTTTTCTAAGTAAGAACAAGAAACTTAATCAGTTTTGTAACCGTGCGGTTAATGTTTGACCACCTCTTTTAGTTCTTTGGCTAGAGAGGCACGGCACCGCACAGTAAATCAAAGTGGCTACGAGGGGAGAGTTGAAAACACTGACCCCCGATCCGCGGACTAACAACTGACCCCCCACTCCGCGGATCACCTACGGACTACTCCGCGGACTACCCTTACGGAGTACCCCTACGGAGTACCCTATAAAATGAAATGAATTTATGTTTACGGGAAAAAATAAAAACAGGAGAAACCTACCTGTGCCACTTGCACGATCGATCGAAACAGCCGCCATCTTGTTTACCTCGATCCAGTCTTAACGGGACTAGCCTAGTACTAGGCAGTTTAAGATACGCTACGGCGAGGCGCTACTACGGCTGCCGGAAGTAATTTTCTCCAAATATAAGATACTGCGCATGTCAGTCAGTCACGTCCAGCCGTAGAGTGAAATCTGACAACGCGAGTCGGGAGGTTTTGCCGTAGTGGTAGTACGTCGGATTTTATTCGCTTCTCTGTCCTTTTTCAACGAGTTTCTCAGCATTTTAAGAGTTCCAACGAATACTGTATCCTTTGAATTTGATTGTAGTCGAAGAATTATCGCGTTTGTCGCTCATAAGCTTAAAAAGTCTTATCCTGAATTTGACGAATTCGTTCGGTGCAAGTGTCGGTATGGACAAGAAAAGTACTCGTGTTGAGCGTGCGATTTTTTTGCCTTCACAGTTTAGTGGAGATGTACTATAGCTGTATAAGTATCCGCTACCATTTTGCTTCGGTGAGTTCTGGTCTATTTCAGTTCATAACTCGGTATTCTTTGCGATATTCGTATTTTTAAAATTAAACATTTTATCGATTTTAATTGTTGTTGTGTTGTTGTGTATAATTTGCTGCTGTAGAAAGAATCTCTCGCTCAGAACTATTCTGTTAGTCCTAACAAAGCAAACAACAACTATATATTTTTTGAACGAAGCCATTCGGCTGTGGAAAACTAAATAAAAGAGATTTTCAACTCCTTAGCGTATGTTCCTTTGTATTTCGCCTTGCTTTTACACTAAATTTGGCGGACTGCCGAGACGTACTCTCCCCAGACCTTTTCGGTTACGGTAGCCGTAGTAGCACCTCGCCGTAGCGTATCTTAAACTGCCTACTATTAAAAATCGGGAACGCCGGAATACTAAAACTCGGAACAGATAAAATATATCGTGTAACCCTTACAAATATAAAGAGCTAACCGTAAACAGGCTAACCGAAGTTCATAGTAGGTTTACCGATGAATAGTAGGCTAACCGAAGTTCATAGTAGGCTAACCGAGGTGAATAGTATGCTAACCGGAGTGAATAGCAAGCCTACTATGCACTGCGGTTAGCCTACTATTCACCTCGGTTAGCCTACTATGAACTTCGGTTAGCCTACTATGAACTTCGGTTAGCCTGTTTACGGTTAGCTCTTTATATTTGTAAGGGTTACACGATATACATTTTATCTGTTCCGGGTTTTAGTATTCCGGCGTTCCTGGTTTTAGTACTAGCCGATGAAGTCCCGTTTGAGTTTGTAACAAGAAGGACTGGATAGAGGTAAACAAGATGGCGGCTGTTTCGATCGATCGTGCAAGTGGCACAGGTAGGTTTCTCTTGTCTCTTTCCCCCGTAAACATAAATTTGTTTCATTTTATAGGGTACTCCGTAGGGGTACTCCGTAAGGGTAGTCCGCGGAGTAGTCCGTAGGTGATCCGTGGAGTGGGGGGTCAGTGGGTAGTCCGCGGATCGGGGGTCAGTGTTTTCAACTCTCCCGGCTACGAGCCACTAAACTCGGAAAATAAATTAGGAAACAAAGAGGAAACTTTTACAAAGATTTGCCACACTGCAGTTAAATCCACTCTCGACACATAACACCCAAAACATTTGAGGTTTTTAAAAATTGTTGATGAGAGCACTCGGAAAATAAATTAGGAAACAAAGAGGAAACTTTTACAAAGATTTGCCACACTGCAGTTAAATCCACTCTCGACACATAACACCCAAAACATTTGAGGTTTTTAAAGGTAAAAGCCTGTTCCGGCAAGTTTGTGGCCAAATATGGAACTTTTTTTTATTATAACGAACACAGAAATGCTTGATGTAATGTATATGAAATGATTCATATATGAACTGCGGATGTATACGAGAGTGATAAATGATCGTCGCAGTGAATTTCCAATTTAAGCAATTGGAATAAAGAAGCCTGAAAAAAATTCAGGGCTTCAACGGGATTCGAACCCGTGACCTCCGCGATACCGGTGCGATGCTCTACCAACTGAGCTATTGAAGCCACACATTGGGAGCGAGGTCAATTGTGAGTTCATATTTTCCCGTGAGAGGAGTGAAATGATGTAATGTATTTGAAATGATTTATATATGAACTGCGGATGTATACGAGAGTGATAAATGATCGTCGCAGTGAATTTCCAATGCTTTGTTATCACTTTCGCTTTTATCCCGTTCCGAGAATATAATTTATCACGCGCAATGCGTGACGTGTCAAATGTCACGTTGAATTGTTTGGTCGTCTGAGACGCAGCAAGTTGCTTTCGGGCAACAAGTTTTTAGGAAAATTAAAGGCCCGGTTGCCCGAGAAAAAACTGCCGGACAATCCAGGAGAAAATTGAAGTGTAAGAAATTAATTTTATAAATTTGAGAAACGAAAAAAACCTCCAAACAGCCCTCTTCTGATCGATGAATTGAAATCCACGACAAATCCATGGGGTCATCCATTTTCGTGTTGTCTTCTGCTTATAACCAAGACCTAACTTAATTACGCATGCAAATTTGTATGCCTTCGAAATTTTCGATATCTGGAAGCTTTGGAATGCATTTCTTGCTTCTTCTTGAATGAAATTAAATTCTAAGCAAAGTTTAATTCAAGTTTCTTTCATATTTCAATCTTAAGTTCGGGAATATTGACTTTTTTAAGTGAAGAGATTTACGCATCTGTCTGGGAATTATTTGTTTATTTATAGCTGCCCGAGAAAAAACCGCCGGACAATCCAGGAAAAAATTGAAGTGTAGGACATTAATTTCATAAATTTGAGAAACTAAAAAACCTCCAAATAGCCCTCTTCTGATCGATGAAATCCACGACACCAAATCTGTTTGTGACATTTTTCGAACAGCTTCCGAGCGAATTACGAAATATCAAAAGCGCATTTAATTTAAAAATCATACGTCCTGTGAGTTTTTTACAAACTTCAAAATCCAATATAGTAGAAGGTGGGTGGCTTACTTTTTTGGCCCAGACCATGAAGCGCTCATTCCGAATAGTTCGTGTAGTGCAGACTGTAGTGCATTCTTGCTCCGCCTGATCGATACCTCATCGTCCAAACACATCTTGATGGCCGTGATAAATACATCGCCACTTTTAAGACTTTAAAACCCATTTGTTCACTTGAGCATTCTTGAGCACATTTTCTGATCGTTTGTGAGGTCTTCAAAAGTGTATTTTGAACAAAGGTGTAGCGAAAGGAACAAAATTTTAGCGTCGGACTCCACACGACAGACGCCATTTCAGCTCCTGTTGTAAACATGTACTGCCGCCTTTGTTCCAACCCTCTCCCCCACATATATCAACAAGAGACAATGGCCCGACTTTGTGGACAAATCAAAACCTAGCAGGGGAGACAGGGGTAAACATGTTTAATTCACTTTTAATGCGGATTTAATGCATAACATTAATTGTTTAACGGGAATGGAGTGACATCCAAACCCCCACTATACCTCATGATACCATGAGGTAAAAATGAAGACGTTGTTTACCTGTATAAACAGTACGTTAAGTCTATTTAAACTGGTTATGTTTTAACTTCATAGGAATTTTAGTAATTTTAAAACTTAGCACGAGTTTTACGAACTTTTGTTTCTCAGTTTCTTCATTTGCACGTGGCCATGTTGGTGCAAGTTGTCGAAGTTTCTCTGTATCAAATTTATATTTCAGTCATTTGACAGCCAAGCTTATACTGACCACGTCACGTTTTTTGTGACTCTGCTTTTCTAGAGCGTAACATGGATATATAAGAAGAGATGTGAAGAAGGACAGCATGCATGGTGCAAGGACCGACAGTCAGCTTCAACTGTGAACGATGGGAAAGGGTCATTTACTTATTGACTTTTGGTAAGTCAGAAAAATTAAATTTTTTTAATTAGCCGCCAGCGTCAGCCCACTTTATTTAAGTTTATATAACCTTTAAAATACCGTAAAATTCCGGTTATAAGCCCTGGGCTTATACAACTTCGTAAGAGGTTTTGAGTGGGCTTATAAGCAGAGGGGCTTATATCCGGGAGGGCTTTTAAGTGGAATAAAAAAAAACGCTTTGAAACGAGCCATGGGAGTGTTGATCGAAATACGTTTTAGGTTAAAAACTCATAATAAAGCAAAATTTAGCCCTGTTCAGTACTATCATCCAGCAAGGGGGACCTATATATATCCGGGGGGGGGGGGGGGCTTATAATCGGATGTATTTTTTTTGTTTCCAGGTAGATGGGCCTATAACCGGAGGGGCTTATAACCGTAATTTTACGGTAACTGAAAATGTGATTGGTTTTCTAAATTTGAGAAAATTGCCCTAGCTTTCAGCTCAGGGCTGCAAATAACAGTCGGTCATCAGCATTGGTCAACCAAAATTTGCTCATGTCCGACAAAATCCAAAGTGTGGTTGGACATAATGTCTGGAAAATTTTTGATTGTAAATCTTTTTGCTGCAATGATGAATAAAAATCTGTCCGAACACAATTTTCTTTTGACTTACTTTATTTAATTAATTAATTTTAATTTGAAATTATTTTTAGAAGTAAATATATACAGCTGTACATGTACGGTACTATTCGATGCCGATGACTTCAGTAGGGGCAGTTATCCACAATAGGGGCGCTTATTAGAATATGGGCGCTTATTGACAAAAAGACATTCTAAGGGGGGCACTTATTGGAAGGAGGGCGCTAAATTGAATCATTATGGTAATTTCTAAAAATACTTTTCAGAAAGGCATTTTACATGCTATTCACACATGCATAGTCAAATCTTCTAGGCAAGTCACATGAGAAGCTGTGTGAGCGCTGCATGAAATACAATATTTTTAAAGCCAGGACTGAAAATTGAAATTCACTTGATAGGACTTCATGTCCTACTAGATTCCATTTACATACATACATACATACATACATACAAATTTTATTAACCCATCTCTGATGAGGCTTTTCAGAGTTAAATAAATACATATACTTAAACCTATAAATACATATTATAAATATACTATGAATATAATAAAAATTAAAATTAATTAACATTAAAATTAAGAACAATTATTTTCAAAATAACTGAACTTTCAGTTATTCTTCTTCTGATATATGCATATGGACTCAAATCTCTATATATTTTTCAAAACAATAATTTTCAACGATGAAACTGAATGGCCAGCTTCTCAAGTCTTCAATTAGTTGATCCTTCAGAAATGATCCAATACAATTTGCAATGGCTGCTGTTTTAGTTCTCCCACAATGGAACCCATCTGCAGCTTCGTGGCCACGCAACTCCTCTTTGTTAAGTGGTGAAATGTGGTCAGAAAGGTTAAAGAAAGTATTATGATGTACAATCATCATAACCATTTTTACTTCTGCCCTAATAGCAGGGTCAATATCTGCATCAGCATTTCTTGAAGTTGTGCGATACAGGTGGTCCATCGTTGTTTGGTGGTTTAGCTGGAAAGAGCATTTGCTTGAGAGCTTGTGTAGCCTGTAACAGAGTTTTTGTTAGTTTTCCCTTAGTCTTTGGTAAAATTCATGTGCTGCACAATTTACAATTTGTGCAGGTACTGTTAACAAGCTCTTTTAAGTCAACATTCCTGATTGCTCAATGAGTGAGCCCAGCGACTGGGAGTTTCTAATGTCCAGTTGTATTTTGTTCCAAAGTGTGAGGCCAAAGTATTTAAGGGAATGTTTTCCAAATGTCATTGTCTCAAGTCTTGGTAGCGCTACTGAAGTGAAATATGGTTGCAGATGAACGTTGGGCGTTACAGGTGGTCCATCGTTGTTTGGTGGTTTAGCTGGAAAGAGCATTTGCTTGAGAGCTTGTGTAGCCTGTAACAGTGTTTTTGTTAGTCTTTGTACACTTTTATGGGTCACTAATCTGGATGGTATGGATGTTGTGATAGTCATCTATCATAGGATGGCATACTTCTTATCCATAGCTGCTTTGATGGACTGGTTACTTAGAGTTAAATTTTTTTTGGCAAAAGTGACACGATTTCTAGTTATGACTTTACTTGAACAGCTTGTGCCCATTTTGTCGCAGAACGCTTCTAAACAATGTTTATGCTTTCCTCTGCGACCTTGACAGACAGAAAGATAGACAGACTAGGCATATCAAACCACTTGTGCTTTTTTCCCAGGTTTACAAACCTTTGTCTTATATGTTCTGTTCGTCCATATTAAACCGAACGATTCCAAACAGTAATTTTGGAGCCCATCGCTAATCATAAAGAGAAGTAAGTGTGAGGCAGCTTCTCTTTTCTTGGTGTTTACACCCTTGATGTATGGTGGCAGCTCTAGGACACATCAGCTGGGATATTGCCCCTCGCACCGACTGGACCATCCATCTTTGCTATAATTGGTGATGGATTCTTTGATTGCTGCATTCTTTTCAATGAATTTGGAATAGCCCTTGACGTCCCAAGCCAGGGGAAAGAGAGATTCCTCAGACACATTTAACAACTTCCGTTTGCTTTTGCATTCTTCCCTTGCCTTGGCATGTCCTGCAACCAGGAACTCATTCTCCTCTACCACATTTTGCAACTGCTTCTCCAGGTCAGCCGTTATGTAAGCATAGGCCCTTCTCTGTTTACCTCCTATGCCATCTACAAACTGGAGGTATTTGATGTAGTCTCCATGTCTCCGTTGGAGATCTCTGTCACCCCAGTCAATGTCCCCTGACCATTCATTCTTCATCGGCTCTCAAAGACCAACCTGAATCTACCAACAAGCACTTAATGGGTTAATTGAGTGCAAGTGCTTTAATGTTGACAAATAGACAAACATCTTTGTATCAGCCAATATTACATGCTGCATCATTAAATTCCATTCCTTCATTTGAGATAGTTTTAAGAGAATAATCCAAACATCCTATCAATAAAATAATTATAATACTGTAATTATAATGAGAATAGCAGTGGATACCACTAATGGGGGACACCTATCTAAAGTTAATTAAAAATAGCTAGCTATAAAATTACAATCTAAAATCATTCATCATAACGTACAGTATTTACAATAAACATTTAAAAAGAAAATACATCGACCTAAGATTATTTTTATAGGAGACTACAAAATTGAACCGCTAAAATTCTTAAAAAAGGGAAAAATTAAAACGCTATAACTAATTTTTAAAAAGGGATAAAATTCTTGTGCTGCACAATTTACAATTTGTGCAGGTACTGTTTATCAGCTCTTTTAAGTGTACATTCCTGATTGCTCAATGAGTGAGCCCAGCGACTGGGAGTTTCTTATGTCCAGTTGTATTTTGTTCCAAAGTGTGGGGCCAAAGTATTTAAGGGAATGTTTTCCAAATGTCATTGTCTCAAGTCTTGGTAGCGCTACTGAAAAGAAAGATGGTTGCAAATGAACGTTGGGCGATACAGGTTGTCCATCCTTGTTTGGTGGTTTAGCTGGAAAGAGCATTTGCTTGAGAGCTCGTGTAGCCTGTAACAGTGTTTTTGTTAGTTTTCCCTTAGTCTTTGGTAAAATTCATGTGCTGCACAATTTACAATTTGTGCAGGTACTGTTAACAGGCATGTACTAAAACCCGAAACAACGAAACGAAACCACCGAAACGAAACGACCGAAACGAGCGAAACCACCGAAACGACCGAAACGAAACCGCCGAAACAACCGAAACGGCCGAAACGAGCGAAACGAGACGAAATCACCGAAACAAGCAAAACCCATTACAATTATTGAGAGCTAACCGTAAACAGGCTAACCGGAGTGCATAGTAGGCTAACCTAAGTGAAACGTAGGCTAACCCGGAGTGTGTAGTAGGCTAACAGGAGTGTATAGTAGGCTAACCGGGGTTTATAGTAGGCTAATCAGAGTGTATAGTAGGCTAAACGGGGTGTATAGTACGGTAAGTGGCGAAAATCTTGAAGTTTTGCTTGTTTCGATGATTTCGTTTCGTTTCGCTCGTTTCGGCCGTTTCGGTTGTTTCGGCGGTTTCGTTTCGCTCGTTTCGGTGGTTTCGGTGGTTTCGTTTCGGTGGTTTCGTTTCGTTGTTTCGGGTTTTAGTATATGCCCTGTTAACAAGCTCTTTTAAGTCAACATTCCTGATTGCTCTTTTGAATGAGCCCAGCGACTGGGAGTTTCTAATGTCCAGTTGTATTTTGTTCCAAAGTGTGGGGCCAAAGTATTTAAGGGAATGTTTTTCAAATGTCATTGTCTCAAGTCTTGGTAGCGCTACTGAAGTGAAATATGGTTGCAGATGAACGTTGGGCGTTACAGGTGGTCCATCGTTGTTTGGTGGTTTAGCTGGAAAGAGCATTTGCTTGAGAGCTTGTGTAGCCTGTAACAGAGTTTTTGTTAGTTTTCCCTTAGTCTTTGGTAAAATTCATGTGCTGCACAATTTACAATTTGTGCAGGTACTGTTAACAAGCTCTTTTAAGTCGACATTCCTGATTGCTCTTTTGAATGAGCCCAGCGACGGTGAGTTTCTAATTCTTATCGAGTTTCTTTTACTCCATGCTCAACTTTCTCTTCAGCCTCCTTGTTATTAGTATGTACTTCTAATTAATTGACAGCTTAAGGCCAAGTAAAAAAAGAAAACAAATGTTTCTCCACCGGATTTGTATAAACCTTAACAATTTTCAGGAGTTACCTTATGATACATGTTTCCATCTGTTCCGGCTCATAACAACATATGTCAGCTCATAGATTAATGGCCTTCACCTGGATTAATTTCCCCCTCGTTTAATTCTAAAAGGAATCAAGCTTGACAACTCAATGGCCTTACCAAGAATAATACTGCCAGCTTTGCTTTCCGAGAGGAAAATTCGTCCTTCTTTTCTTTGCGGAATGAAAGCATAGACATACATATAATGTAGGTGACAGATAAAGATATCATCTACTAGTGTACTGTTGACATAAAGTTCCAATAATCCATGAAACACAAACAGGCTCATTTCTTTGTTAAGTTTGAGCTCCCCCTTTGTGCAAGCTTAGTTTAAAATTCTCAGTTCTTTACACATTGTTCCAACTAGTAACACCTGCCATGTTGTATTACATTTAACATTTGAGGGTACCACTCTTAATTATCTTCAAAAGTCTTTGTACAGGGGTTCTGTCTCTGTAGATTTATCTGCTGTAGCAGTCTTTTAGATCTCTTAAGTGATGAATAAGCAAGGTGGTGAAACCTTCTGCACACTGCTGAAACTGAACTGAATAAAAATTTTGGTGGCAAAAAACTAAAGATGTTAAGAAGTACTTCCTTTGGCAATCTTTCCATTCGTTTCAACAGCTGCACAGGTAAAAGCAAACAACCTGTATTAACAAAACAATTCCTGCCCATTTTACAAAAACGTTCTCTTAAAGAGTAAGGGTAACGCACGCCCATTTTCACAAAAACCGTCCAAGCTGAACTTGTTTTTGCTGGGGCTAATGATAAATGCATGGAGCCGTCAGTGGAAATCTTGAAAATCAACTTACCAGGTGCTGCTGCTTGAGGCCTTCTGCTAGGTCATCATAACCCTTTTTAAGCAAATACTTATAAACTTTAAGTTCGTCCATGATGACGGACAAAAAGAAACTGCACTTGCTGTGTTGGGTTTTAACCAGTGGGTTGCCAAGACATTTGATTTGCATGTTTAGTTTGATTTCTAAGATTTGATTTTTTAATGAAGAATAAGATATAATCATAATGGAAGATAATTTAAACACTTCAAGCAAATGGAAAACAAAGAGGATTACTTACAGTACATAACATTTTCACTCTTGTAAAAAACTATCAAATCGTCGCTTTTATTTACCGAAAATTCTTCATTTTTTTTTCTTTTAGTTAAATTTCATGCTTTTTGCCATCTCTATTTCTAACATTCTTTAAAGGAATGTATGCAACCATTTCATACTATTCTGCCAAATCAACTTATCCTCGATCTAGGAGGACCTTAAACATTTCAATCTCTTCCATGACTGAGTGAGTGAACACTAAAAATCTAATAAACGGCGAAGCCGTTAAGGAATGTATGCAACAATTTTATACTATCCTGCTATCAGTCTATCATTATCACAAACAGAATCAAGAAAAGAACGAGTCAGTCAGGAAATTGTATGCATGTTAAATGTACATGGGGCTATCAAGGGAAATCTTGCCAAATCAACTTACCAAAACTCCGGCTAAGACTTCTTTTTTCAGCTTCTTCGCTGCCTTTGTGTGACCTTTCTCGAGGAGGACAGGGAATCTTGTCAAAGGGAATCTTGCCAAATCAACTTACCAAGACCTCCTTCTTCAATTTTCTTGCCGTCTTTAAGTGTCCTCTTGCGAGGAGCACTTTGTATATCTTAATGTCTTCCATGAGTGAGTGAACTTTGTAAGGAAGTAGCCTTTTCATCTGTAGGTCTCTGGATGGTATGGATATTGTGATAGTCATCTATCATCAGTAGGATGGCTTACTTGTCCATAGTTGCTTTGATGGGCTTGTTACTTGGAGAGTAATGCACGTCCATAATTTCTTTCTTTGGTGCCGAACGAAAAAAAAGATTGCCATTAGTGACTTGAAGCAATCTGATGTTGTCTTATTGTGTTCCTACAACTTTGAATATTTAATATAATATTGTTAAGAAATAGTCTTTTCAAATACATTTCATAGAGTCTGCAAACGAAAATGGGCCCCAAAAAATGGATAGCAGTCTTACAACTGTTTCTTCTGGTCTATTCATTAGTGTAGACGTTTTCTCATGTCTTGCTCTAACATCTTTAAATCCTCTTTGAACTGGCTCCGGTGTTTATCAAGAGGACTTTTATAAGTATTTTCCCGCTGCACCAAAAAAGAAAACATTGAGAATTGCCCATTTGTGTAAAATTTGGGTAAAAACAGAAACTTAAGGTACTTTCAGTTGGAAGTGTAATTTTTTTCTAGAACAGGCACTGTAAAAAACACTCTTTCCGGGATCTTGGGCCAGTAGGCTTGTATACAGACTTCCCTTACCTCCAACAATATAATTCACATAGTGCGCTTGGGTCGCCTGTGGAGAATGTAGCTATGTTCTCTTCATGAGCATTAGCTCTGTCTCTAAACAATCACTTATAATTTTTAAATGACGCATCTTCTCTTTAGCAATTAACTGCTCAAGCACAACCCTAAGACTTTTTGTTTTCCCAGGAGGAACACTGAAAAACAGGAGCAGCCTAAGTTCAGAATAGATCCTTTAAAGTTTTTTTTTGCCAAATTATAGAGGGGCAAACATAATAATAATAATAATAATAATAATAATAATAATAATTAGAAAAATTTTTAAACAATAACTTTCTTTCACAATAATCATTAAAAAATGTACAGACATCGATAAAAAGATACAGAATTAAAAATCAGCTGTTAAAAAAGACAATAAAATGTCTTTGCAATTATATTAATAATAAATAGTATTTTTTTATACATATTTAGATTTTAAAAACTCTGCCAGGATTTCAACATTGTAATAATAACTGTGCAGGGCTGATAAATGGTCATAAAACAAAACGATTGTATATATAATTTAGGCTTTTTAAGCCATATTAAAAAAATGACATATCTAGATCTGGGTGTACAAATTTTTTGTACAGTAGCTCGTTTTCCGCCAATTCTCACCTGTTGAACTGCTCCTCAGCCTTCTCGAAGGCAGCCTGTTGAAAAAAAGGAATGATACGTTTATCATTAATACAGAGTATTTTTTTTCCTACAACAAATGTTCAACAGTGTTGAGTCAACTCAATTGTAGGTATAATTTTGCTTCAGTGTAACCAACTTTTTCAACCAAAATGTGACAACATTCATCTGCCTCCTTATGTCTCCTCTGGGAGAATAGGGCCTTTGATCCGTTCCCTCCTCTCTACCCTGTCTTCCGCAACATTAACCGCCTCTGCCCAGGTGGCAAACCCCATCTTCCGCCTCTCCCCCTCTACCGTTCTCCTCCACGTTTCCTTCGGACGCCCCCTTCTTCTCCTTCCCTCGGGTGCCCATGTTTGCGCAATGCGCGGATGTTGCTGATGGCCCATGCGCAATACATGGCCTATCCATCTCCACCTTCGCCTCCTTATCTGCTCACTGATGGTGCAAGTCCTTGCCTGTCTTCTAACCTCCTCATTTGTGTGACAACATTACGTGATAAATATTCCTTTATCTACTGCCAGCACAAACATCAAAGCTTTAAAAGCAGTTACAGGTACAGCCTGTAGCCCTTGGTCGGGGCAGCCCTGTGGAATTGCGGTCGTTTCGCCTACGAGTTGTTTCGCTAACGACCAGTTCGCTGACGAGTAAGGTCGTTTCGCCTACGTCTAAAGTCGATTCGCTAACGAGCTGTAGGTCGTTTCGCTAACGTATAAAGGTAATACCCTGACGTCTCATTTAGTTCTTTTTCATCAACAGAAAAACAAAGCTTCTTCATCAACAGAATAAGACAATCGAACTCACGCTCTTGCCGAAAGACAAACTCGAATCGCTTCAAAAAGTTAAGCTTGAAAGCCCGAAGTTAATAGCGAGTTATAGCCGCTATTTTGTTTCCCAGAAGGCAAATTGTGCATTGTAAATTCAAAGTAGTATTTCTACTTTCAAGATTAACGCTAGTAAATGAAAACAACAAAGTAATCAAGGTAACTACATTTTATTACAAATGAAACTATTTACAAACATTTTTCTCTCGAAGCCTTATTCCTAAACACATTTTTCTCGAAGCCTTACTCCTATCCACAATCAGTGAATTATTGAGCACGAGCTGAGTTGTCACGGGCGCAGGTCTTCAGGAGCTGGTCGATGGTCTTCTGTTTCTTATCGTACTTGTCCCAGCTATCGAACAGCTTTGCCTGAAGGTTCCTGTATTTCTTTCTCTGGATACGCTTAAGTTTTTCAGCAGACACGAGCCTAATATCAACAACACACACAAGAGGTCTGTCAATCGAAAAAAATAAACGCAATCAATTCTTATTGCGCGCGCTCGATTGAATACTCACTAAACCTTTCAATGAGAACTCATCATTTACAAAACCTCTCTAAAATTTTAATCGATTTATATGAAGACGCTTAGCTTTTATTCGAAAACCTCGCCAAACTTTTAATCAGTTATGGAGTCGCTTTGATTACAAAACCTCGCTAAACATTTATTCAATTATGAAGACGCTTTGATTACAAAACATCGCTAAATTACTGATGATCATACTGTGATGTCGCTTTGCTTACAAAACTTCACTAAACTTTAAGTCTTCATAATTTACATATGTTCAGTTAGCCGACCCGAATTGGTCGATTGTTGAAGAAAAGCTGGGTGAAATAAACTTTTGATCACGTATACTTGTCTACAATGTTGATCAGTCTTTTATGTTACGCGGAGGACTGGGACTTGACTTCCAGCCCTTTTTCGGACAAACATGGAGACACATTTTACTACGGTGTGTTTTACACTGTCATGTTTACGTCGCTGAATTTGAGTCAAACTCAACGGGTCTTTAATGCGGATTGATTTCTATTAGTACATATTATATAAAATATGAATCTTCATAATACGTTAGCGAAACGACCTACGGCTCGTTAGCGAATCGACTTCAGACGTAGGCGAATCAACCTAACTCGTTAGCGAACTGGTCGTTAGCGAAACAACTCGTAGGCGAAACAACCGGTTACCGCCCTGTGTATGGAGTGAGTAATGCGTGAGCCAAACAGAGATTTGTCCGGAATAGCACGCATTTACGAAAATTACGAAAATCACAAAATTTTGCAAAAACCGCAAGAGAAAAAAAGACAAGTGTGGAAGAAGGCCCTCGACCAATCTGCGGTTTTTACGAAAACTGCGATTATTACGAAAACTGCAAAAATTATGAAAATTGTGAAAATCATGAAACTAAAAAATATGTAACCCTTACCTCTATCGCTTTCTTGAGTTGTCATTCTCTTTACTGTGCAAGTCTTTTAACCTTCATCATCAGAGGAATCATGTACTTAGTGCACTTTGAAACTGTCTGACCTCTTTCCTTGAAGACAACTTGGGGTTGTTGAAGGGAGGACACTTCGGGGTTCGTGGCTTGTGGTCAGCCACATTTCCAAAGTGTGTACATGGTCGCTTATGGTTGTCAAAAGTGAAATTCACTTGTTCTTCTTCCTCAGTCTGCATTGCCAACTGATGGGCATTCTGTGAGGGAACCTGGGGTGAGGTGTTTTACATGTTGGCCGCTTGGACATTATCAATGAATTTAATGTTGCAGATGACTTTTCATGAAGAAGGCCTCTACGAAAGTCTTACAACTGTTTCTTCTAGTGTTCAGTATGAAGTGTGATTTTTTCTAGAACAGGCACTGTAAAAAACACACTTTCCGGGATCTTGGGCCAGTAGGCTTGTATACAGACTTCCCTTACTTCCAACACAAGATCTGTATGTCTAGTGGTGGATGTCCCGTGTCTGGTGGAGCTGCTGATTCTCAATTGGAATTTTTTAAGGACTACCTCTATGTTTTTAATGCCTGCTAGAATTCCATTGCACAATATATAGTGGTGCTATTCTAATTTACAATGGACTGATTTTTTTTGTTATAGAGAGATAATTATGGAAAAAGACTATCCGGAATGTCCAGTGGAGATAGATTTTTTTAATGAAACATTCAAAGTTGGTTAGTTTTAAGATCAACTCAGGAAAACATTTTCACATAATTGTTCTTTCGCATATTCAGGTTAGCACACTTACATAATTGTACTTTGTTTCAGTAGATGCAAATGTACAAATCGTATAAGTTTAAGTAAACCTCGTAGCAATTTTTTCATTACATTCTTGATAACTAAGTTTTAATAAACCGCAGGGGCGGTGTCAAAATGTAAAAGAAACCGCAGGAGCGGTGTCAAAATGTACTAGAGATTACGTCACTTTTTAGAAAAGACCGCAGGGGCGGTGTCAAAATGTAAACGAAACCGCAGGGGCGGTGTCAAAATATACTAGAGATTACGTCACTTTTTAGAAAAGACCGCAGGGGCGGTGTCAAAATGTCCTAGAGATTACGTCACTTTTTGGAAAAGACCGCAGGGGCGGTGTCAAAATGTACTAGAGATTACGTCAGTTTTTGGAAAAATACCGCAGGGGCGGTGTCAAAATGTCCTAGAGATTACGTCACTTTTTGGAAAAGACCGCAGGGGCGGTGTCAAAATGTACTAGATATCGATTCGTCAAATTTTGAAAAAGAAACGGCACGAGCGGTGTCAAAATATACTAAGTATTTAAAGCTAAATGAAATCTAAATGTCTGGTGAAAACTCCGTAATGTTCAGTGTTTTTGTATTCAAGTTTGTTCTCACTTGATATGGTTCCTTAGTGTTCAATGTCTTGTGAATAAATGTTTTTTTGCCTCGCAACTTTCTCGTTTCTCCGTAGTGTTCAAAGTCTTGTGATGATTGTTTATTACCCGCAACTTTGTCGTTTTTCCGTAGTGTTCAACGTCTTGTGATGATTGTTTATTACCCGCAACTTTTCTTGTTATGGAAGGAATGCCTGGTTTGTAATGTTTTCTGATTAGTGTTATGTTGGTAGTGATGAAATGTTTCTTTGCGGGTAATGTTTTGTTGTTGTTTACTTGTTCTTGTTTTTGGAGTTGTCTTTAGAAGATTGTTTGTTAGCAGTATTTTTGGCCGTACTCGGTCCCTTTGCAGGTTGCTTGCCTTTAGAAGTAGAAGCAATTGGGTTAGAAGAAGCTGTCCAGAGGGGCTCCTTTAATGCGGCTAACGAGGCAAACGGCGCCGGCTTTTTGAACGGGTCATTCAGCAGCAATGGAAAACATTCGAACTACAACAAGCATTTTCCCAGAAGTTTCCTCCTGAATTACGGCCCCGCCATACAGGATGTAACGGAAGAGGACGTGCTGAAAAGGTTGCACGAATGGAACTGCGAGTGGCTTAAAAGGCCCTGTTGCAATGTCAGAGATGGCTATGACTTTGAAGGAAAATTTGCCCTTCATCCGTAAATTCAGCGGTTCCATCCTGAATCCTGCTTTTGTGGACAACCTGATTTCGCCTTTCGAGGACATGGTCGAGTCGTTGCAGAAATTAGACAACAAAGACAAGAGTAACACCGAGCCCGCAACTCGCCAAGAAGTCATCAACGTTCTGAAACTCATTGACGAAGACACAACCCTGGACAAGGCCATGCGTAATGCATCTCACGGGGGCGGCCCACTGTTCTGTTTCAGTGTCCAGCTACTCGCAATCCAGACTCTCATCGCCAACCCACAAGAGTTTGCGGAGAAGTTAAGCAGAACCCCTGCGAACGAACACTTCAAATCGGATCCCACTCCGAAGAGAATGCGGGAATATCTGCTGGATTCTATTGTAAAACGACGACGTAAGGTGAGAAGACATGCCTCCACTTGGGATGACGACGACGATGACGATGACGATGACGACGATGATTCGCAGTCCAGTCGTAAAGGAAGACCTACCGGCAGACGAGTTGAGAAATCTAATCTGGCAATAGAAGTAGAACGGCCACTCCACGCCGGTGTCAGAATTCCAGCTGGGGAGATGCCGCTGACGAGGACGACGACGACAACGACGACTTCAGGAGCAGCAGCCAAACCACATCGAAGAGCACACCATGGCCTCCTCTTGCAAAGAAATCCAGGCCGGTAAAGCAGGCCAAACGCAAGAACCGTGAGTCCTCAGGGGACGAGTCGTCAGGTGGCGAAAGCCCAGAGGAGATAATTCCTCCGCCGCCAAAAAAGCTCAACAGATCCAACAGCAAACCGTCCCCTGCTGCTGCAAAGAAAAGCAAGACCGCAAGCCAAGAAAAAAGGCAGAAACCCGAGTCCTCAGAGGACGAACCGTCCGCTGCTGCTGCAAAGAAAAGCAAGACCGCAAGCAAAGAAAAAAGGAAGAAACCTGAGTCCTCAGACGACGAGTCTGAGCACGAGATCAAAACTCAGAGGGATCCTGTTAGAAAAAAGCAGAGCGGCAAAAAGCAGCAGCCAGTACAAACGTCCACGCCCAAAAAAACTGCTTCCTCCTCCTCCAGCTCCTCGTCCTCGTCAGACGAATCAGACAACTCGAGTAAAAAAAAGAAAAAGAAAACACCTGCGGGAGCGTACAAAAAGCCGGCGCCGTTTGCCTCTTTAGCCGCATTAAAGGAGCCCCTCTGGACAGCTTCTTCTAACCCAATTGCTTCTACTTCTAAAGGCAAGCAACCTGCAAAGGGACCGAGTACGGCCAAAAATACTGCTAACAAACAATCTTCTAAAGACAACTCCAAAAACAAGAACAAGTAAACAACAACAAAACATTACCCGCAAAGAAACATTTCATCACTACCAACATAACACTAATCAGAAAACATTACAAACCAGGCATTCCTTCCATAACAAGAAAAGTTGCGGGTAATAAACAATCATCACAAGACGTTGAACACTACGGAAAAACGACAAAGTTGCGGGTAATAAACAATCATCACAAGACTTTGAACACTACGGAGAAACGAGAAAGTTGCGAGGCAAAAAAACATTTATTCACAAGACATTGAACACTAAGGAACCATATCAAGTGAGAACAAACTTGAATACAAAAACACTGAACATTACGGAGTTTTCACCAGACATTTAGATTTCATTTAGCTTTAAATACTTAGTATATTTTGACACCGCTCGTGCCGTTTCTTTTTCAAAATTTGACGAATCGATATCTAGTACATTTTGACACCGCCCCTGCGGTCTTTTCCAAAAAGTGACGTAATCTCTAGGACATTTTGACACCGCCCCTGCGGTATTTTTCCAAAAACTGACGTAATCTCTAGTACATTTTGACACCGCCCCTGCGGTCTTTTCCAAAAAGTGACGTAATCTCTAGGACATTTTGACACCGCCCCTGCGGTCTTTTCTAAAAAGTGACGTAATCTCTAGTATATTTTGACACCGCCCCTGCGGTTTCGTTTACATTTTGACACCGCCCCTGCGGTCTTTTCTAAAAAGTGACGTAATCTCTAGTACATTTTGACACCGCTCCTGCGGTTTCTTTTACATTTTGACACCGCCCCTGCGGTCTTTTCTAAAAAGTGACGTAATCTCTAGTATATTTTGACACCGCCCCTGCGGTTTCGTTTACATTTTGACACCGCCCCTGTGGTCTTTTCTAAAAAGTGACGTAATCTCTAGTACATTTTGACACCGCCCCTGCATTAAATGTGTCCTCCGCCTTCTCAAAGTTAGCCTGTTGAAAAAAAAAAGGAATGATATGCTTATACTTAATACAGTGTACTTTTTTCCTACAACAAATGTTCAACAGCGTTGAGTCAACTCAATTGTAGGTATAATTTTGCTTCAGTGTAACCAACTTTTTCAACCAAAATGTGACAACATTCATCTGCCTCCTTATGTCTCCTCTGGGAGAATAGGGCCTTTGATCCGTTCCCTCCTCTCTTCCGCAACATTAACCGCCTCTGCCCAGGTGGCAAACCCCATCTTCCGCCTCTCCCCCTCTACCGTTCTCCTCCACGTTTCCTTCGGACGCCCCCTTCTTCTCCTTCCCTCGGGTGCCCATGTTAGCGCAATGTTGCTGATGGCCCATGCGCAATACATGGCCTATCCATCTCCACCTTCACCTCCTTATCTGCTCACTGATGGTGCAAGTCCTTGCCTGTCTTCTAACCTCCTCATTTGTGTGACAACATTACGTGATAAATATTCCTTTATCTACTGCCAGCACAAACATCAAAGCTTTAAAAGCAGTTACAGGTACAGCCTGTAGCCCTTGGTCGGGGCAGCCCTGTGTATGGAGTGAGTAATGCGTGAGCCAAACAGAGATTTGTCCGGAAAAGCACGCATTTACGAAAATTACGAAAATCACAAAATTTTGCAAAAACCGCAAGAGAAAAAAAGACAAGTGTGGAAGAAGGCCCTCCACGAAACTGCAATTTTTACGAAATTTGCCAAAATTACGAAAATCATGAAATTTTGCAAAAACTGCAAGAGAAGAAAAGACAAGTGTCGAAAGGGGCCCTCGACGAAACTGCGATTCTTACGAAATTTGCGAAAATTACAAAAATCGCGAAATTCACAAAAACCACAAGAGAAGAAAAGACAAGTGGCAAGGAAGGCCCTCCACAAAACTGCGATTTTTACGTAAATTTATGTGTGAAAATTACAAAAATCGCGAAATTTCGCAAAAACTGCAAGAGAAGAAAAGACGAGTGGCCAGGAGGGCCCTTGACAAATCTGCGGTTTTTACGAAAACTGCGATTATTACGAAAACTGCAAAAATTATGAAAATTGTTAAAATCATGAAACTAAAAAATATGTAACCCTTACCTCTATCGCTTTCTTGAGTTGTCATTCTCTTTACTGTGCAAGTCTTTTAACCTTCATCATCAGAGGAATCATGTACTTAGTGCACTTTGAAATTGTCTGACCTCTTTCCTTGAAGACAACTTGGGGTTGTTGAAGGGAGGACACTTCGGGGTTCGTGGCTTGTGGTCAGCCACATTTCCAAAGTGTGTACATGGTCGCTTATGGTTGTCAAAAGTGAAATTCACTTGTTCTTCTTCCTCAGTCTGCATTGCCAACTGATGGGCATTCTGTGAGGGAACCTGGGGTGAGGTGTTTTACATGTTGGCCGCTTGGACATTATCAATGAATTTAATGTTGCAGATGACTTTCCATGAAGAAGGCCTCTACGAACGTCTTACAACTGTTTCTTCTAGTGTTCAGTATGAAGTGTGATTTTTTCTAAAACAGGCACTGTAAAAAACACACTTTCCGGGATCTTGGGCCAGTAGGCTTGTATACAGACTTCCCTTACTTCCAACAGAAGATCTGTATGTCTAGTGGTGGATGTCCCGTGTCTGGTGGAGCTGCTGATTCTCAATTGGAATTTTTGAAGGACAACCTCCATGTTTTTAATGCCTGCTAGAATTCTATTGCACAATATATAGTGGTGCTATTCTAATTTACAATGGACTGATTTTTTTGTTATAGAGAGATAATTATGGAAAAAGACTATCCGGAATGTCCAGTCGAGATAGATTTTTTTAATGAAACATTCAAAGTTGGTTAGTTTTAAGATCAACTCAGGAAAACATTTTCATATAATTGTTCTTTCGCATATTCAGGTTAGCACACTTATATAATTGTACTTTGTTTCAGTAGATGCAAATGTACAAATTGTATAAGTTTAAGTAAACCTCGTAGCAATTTTTTCATTACATTCTTGATAACTAAGTTTTAATAAACTGCTTTTGGAACCAATACAAGCTGAGTTGTTGCTGTCCTATAGTTCATAGTTTGCCTGTGAACAGGAGAGCACTCTAACAAGCCTGTTAGCAGGCTTGTTATTATGTTGTTTCCACCTCCTAGAGGGTAACAGCTCTATCTAGCAAACAAGTGCCCCATTTGAATCTAATTTTTCCCTGCTAGTGTCCTCGCTGTTGTCTTGTTTTTCACGTTCAGAGTTTGCCCATTCCTTTACGCTTACGAGGGGAAAAAAACTACTGTTACATCAAGTTATTAGTACTGGAATAAACAGGAAGCCCCTACTGCCGGAGCTTATTTGTTTCTGTAGCATTTTAAAAGCAGCTAGAAATATTTCTAGTTCATTTACTTTTGCTTTATTTTTCCCATTCCTGTTCTTCTATAATTAAGGGTGGCTAAAAGTACCTTGTTTCTACATGTCTTTAGGAAAAGAAAATGTGCAAATTTGTGTTTGTCATGTCGCCATCTCATCAGTATTCAGCACATGCAAAAACTATCCCATACTACCTTTTGGGCACCTTTTTTGTCCAACAACCTTTCTCAAATTAGCTGTTGACACGACAAATGTGAAGTTGCACTTTTTAGTTTGGACATATTGATTATAACTCTTTATTTTCCAAGTTGTTGTATTTCTACAAAGATTGTGACTTCAGCAATTCACATGTACAGGTCTATTGATTATTCAAACTGAAACACAATACAAGTAAAGAGCAAACTACACTCAGCCCTATAAATCTAAAGGCCGGTTTACATTACGCTACGATTTGTCGACCCGATTTGGCCCAGATTTGAAAAGAAACAGTTGCTTTGGATATTACTCTTTTCGACATTTTACATCGATGATATGCGATGCTTGCAATCTTGCAACACAACTTCTTGCTTAAATGGACAAAGCAATGCAAGAACGATCCTTCACCTTCAGTAAATCAAAGCGCGCCAAAGTGCTTAGTAGCCACCCATTTAGTGCCCATTCCCCACTTCCTGCTTTCTCCTGGTCACACAACACCTCTCTCGTTGCGTGACTACCCAAAATCGAACGGCCATCAAAGCGAAGACCACAAACAAAATACAACGTAGTTCCTTTTAGAATGTCTCCTTTTCACCCTCGATCATACGCATTTTTGGGGTCATTTGCGTTCCCAGAGTCGCTTGTCCCTCTTAGCCGGCAATAGGCATGAATAGATTGTGCTAGTAAATTCATAGACTGCAAAACAGTCGTTTTTTCTCTTAAGGTGGCTGGTAACGGTTTCCAGGACTTTCCAGCTCTTATACTTTGACGGGTCAGTTCTATAAATCTTTATCAGTTGATGCTACAATAATGGTATGAAATTAATGCCCAATGATTGGTGAATATGTTGTGATTATTTTCATGACGTCACTTGTTACTATAGCAACAGTATAACCTGTTAAAACACCCTTTATTTTGACTTTAAGTGCTTATAACTCAAAAACGAGCTCGGTGACCCCCATTTTTTATTATTGAACATTGTGCGCATTTAAAAATCGGCCCGATTTTTTAAAAATCTGTTGCAGTGTCACAGATTTTAGAAATTGGGCAGCTTTTTATTTTTCATTCTTTCAAATTATTTGAATAAGCAAAGAAAAGCCAGCCGACGAATTGCAGCTTGAAAATTTGCTTTGAACAAGTCAGGCCAACAAATCATAACATGTAAAACCAGCCTTAATGCTTTCTATGTGATCCTCCACATTTTATAACACCATGAAATTCCAATCACAAGTCCAAACTGGACCTTTTTTTTTCCATTTCCAGCATTCAGAGCTGCCATTTTGGGATTCAGACTTCTTAATGGACAGGAAAGATTTTCAAATTCTCATCCACTGGAACCTTCGAACTTCAGACACTTGATTGACAGTTGACACCCTACATACTGAGAGGGAGTTGGCATCAGACTGCAAAAGAGCATTGTATCCATGGCATTCATCAGTTCTCTTAGCCAGCGAAGCCTTGGCATGGGAAATGAAGGGCTGGGAGGACAAAGGATTTTTAAAATCAAATTTCTTTGATTGCCTGTTTGGAACAATTATTCTTAAACAAAAGTCGAAAACGTAAAAACTCTTTCATGCATTACAACATGACTGCATACACAAGGACCAGAAGTCCTAGAATCTAACACTGTGCCTCCAGAGCCCTTTATTTCTTGTGCCAATAAGGCCCTGCCGGTTAAGGGGCTGATATTAGAGAGGTTAAGCATGACGTTTATTTTTCCCGCAAATGGCAAAAATTCAACTTCTGCTGTCTGATGTTTGGCATAGTTTCGTGTTTGTCATGGATGTGAAATTTTTCCACTATTTTTATGAGGGATTAATTTTAGAATTCCATAAAAAGGTCACAAAATAAAAGGCAAGCTCGCCTTTACCGTTTGCCGTGTAACGTCATGCATAATCTCTCTAACACCACAAATTTCAACCTGATTATCCAGGCTGAGATTTCAGCTCGCAGCTTCCAGACGAAATCTTCTTGAGAAGTTGTTTGCAATAACATGAAGAAAGTTTTATGGGCAGAAATCCCACCCCCCCCCCCCCCAGTTTTGAAACCGGATTGGAAATCTCAGTCCGGGCAGATGGGCTGAAAAATCTCATGAAATCACATTCAAATTTCAGCCTGGGCTTAAAGATGATGAAAAGTGAGGTTATGGATGCGTAGTGATGGTTTTCAGTAAAAGATCTGGCAGTCGCCAAAAATTTTTAGTTTTTATTTTAAAAGTGTTCAACCCGGGCTGAAATTTGCCATGTATCGGTAATTGCAACAAAATCCTAGTTTTTCAAACCAGGCTGAAATCCATGTAATCGACCCCTTGGAGAAAAGAAAGGGTTATGGTAATGGAAAAAGTCATCTTTTCTCCCCAGTCTCACTCTCACTCTTATAGTATTGACATTTGCTCCAGACCTCTCATTCCATGACTGAGCATGTTAGCCAATAACATGACTGTTTTGAGGTATATAGTAGTTTATAACACTGATTGGCTTGCATACTTTTTCTATTTTAACCATATCTTGATATTTTCACCTAAACAACATGTTTCTTGGAAATGTACTTAATTCAACAGGTTTTCGATGATGCAAATGTTGGTTTATAGTAGTCGAGCATTGCTTGAAATGTAACGTTATTTTGTCACGCAATCGCTTTATATCACTTGTGACTTGTGTTAGCCAATCATGTGCGTTCCATGTGCTCTAGTCATTGATTTCACTTGTAAGTGTGTAAGCTATGACTTATTAAAAAGTCTTGGATTCCAACTTCAGTAAAAACCTGCGAGTAAGAACCTAACATTTAAGAACCTGTTAGGCTTAAATTTGCAAATTAGATACCATTTTTATAAGAACCTATTTAGCCTAAAATTTGTAAACAGTTTCTTATTTGTTAGAATTGATTAAATATGTTTACTTTTGGGAAAATAAGAGAAGTCAACATTCTGGATCCTCTTTGGAGATATGTAACCTAGAAGCCTTATTACCCCAGATGCAAATCTTATACAAGAAAAAGGCCGAATACCACTAAAATCTCTATTTAATAACATTGAAATTTTTTCCTCAGAAATTAAGAACTTTTTGAGAACCTAATTAGCCTAAATTTGTGTTAAGAGAGTGATTTTACTTCAACCGTGAAATAGTTACTACTCAAATAGATACTATTAGACACTAATTCCATTGTTTTCTTTTGTTTAGTTTTCACTATTTAGCACTAATTGTTAGATGTTTCACGGGTTAAATAAAATCACTCTAACACTTTAGTTAAGGACCTGTTTAGGCTAATTTGAAACACAATAGGTTCTTACTGTACCTTTGTGAGTAGTTATTACAATAGGAATTCTAACAGTTATTAGCCTTATGAACGTTTATTGAGATTCATTGTACCTAGGATAATAGACCCTTTGCATAAATGACGCCTAAATTTGCATAACAATACTTAGTACATCCTTACCCTCATGTGGATGTTTTTGGACAAAGGATTTTTTACGTGAGTGTGAGGCTTTGGATGTATATGTATTGTTATTCAAATGAAGACGCCATTTATGCAAAAAGTCTATTGTCTGCAGGGGCAAACTCTGCACACCTTAAGTGGTTTCGGCAACTGCCCCCCCCCCCCCTCTATGTATGGCCTTGATAGCCTTTATATCAGCATTATAGCTTGTATATCAGCAGCTACCCATATTATATTTTAAATCCTGATAACACTTTAAACTCTTTCCCTAAAAATATACCCTGTTCGAATCAAATAGAAAAACAATGTTTCTGTCGAAACCAATTTGTCAGTTTCTGTATCTGTTAATAAAAGCAAATTTAAACTTTGAAGTATCTTGTTCCATCATGAAAAAAAAACTCACCCTTGGGGGGGACTCCTATCATAAAAGGGGTGGGGATGCTTGTTGGAAATTTTAAAAAGGACCCCTAAAGAAGACCAATCTTGGCGTGCCTCAAGCTTTTCGTGACCCACTAAAAGGTACCAAAATACAACAAATATAATTTATGCACCTATGAATGGTTTGTCCCTTGATGATGGTAGGGGGAACAACCCACAAGATTCAAATTCCCCTGGGGTTGCCCCCCCCCTCATCCTGGGGCAATCCATTAATTTGCTGTTTTCACAGTTCCCATTATACATCTTGTTTACCCTCCCCCAAAAAATTTGTTGCATAAGCATTGTTTTCAATTTCTCTTGGGATTTACAATGACGTACAATCGTTCCAAGAGAAATTGAAAACAATGCTTCTGCAAAATGTTTTGGGGTAAACAAGATGTATTATGGGATCGTGAACAAAGCGAATAGGTGCATTATATTTGTTTATTTCTTCCTGTTGAACTCTAAAAGAGATCCTGACGGCAAAAATTATTAGCTAATTCCCCAGAACACAGGGCCAAAAACCCGAAACTTACACCCCCAAGCGAGACGACGAGCATCCCCGCCCCTTTCATTTGGGAGTCCCCCCGGGGGGGGAACTAATTTCACTGGTAGTTGTATTATTCCTTTTCTCCTTCAGTGATTTGTCTTTTAAATAGCTGAGGAGCTGTATTGTATGACAGTGATGAGCTTGACCTCGAGGAACTCAGCTCCTCCTCTGAACTGCCAAGTGAAATAAGAGGAGAATATACTGGCTTTCTTTGACTGAACGAGTTGTTCACAATACTAGGACACATAGCACTAAGGTTTTCGTAACAGAAGTGTGAGATCAAATGTGAATCATTGGATAACCGAGATCTTTTCCTGTCTTCCGCTCCCAAGTACCACGAGAAAAACGTTTTCTTACGTGGCATACAGAAAGCAACGTTTATCAGCTGAAGAGCTACGATTACAATGGAAACATCGACGAGGACGATGTTTACAATCCAAGCTAATCTGAACAAGTCAATATCAGGAAAAGCGCATGTTACAAGAGTTTGCTTGTGCACGTGACATACAAACAAACCTTGCAAGCTGAAATAATCAAGAATGGGATATGTCAAATAAAAACAAACGATAAAAATAAAAATGCCAAGGTTTAGCATTAACTTTGTTGTGTAAACTCTGACAAGAAATTTCCTTTCTGCCCAAAAATCTACTTGACTGCTTAGATCCTCTGTTACGATTTCAAAACTTTGGTCCTTTTTGACTGAGCCATGAGTTGCAACATCCATTGAGGGAGACAATTTCGTTGAGATATCCACAATGAATCTAACAGATGCACGAAGTATTTCACTAGCCCAAGTTTTCCATAATATCGTCGGAATACAGCAGAGAGCAGCTTGAATAACAAAAGCAAATGGTAGAAAATTCTGATAAATTGCCCGTCCATCGCCTGACTTGATTCCCATAATGGTAACTCCAGGGATTGTGTTGGGCGAAGTTCCTGTTGCAACAATCAGATTTCCCGCGAAATCTGTCATGGACATCGAACAATAAGCCTTATCGTAGTCGGCTTGTGATTGGCTGTAGGATAGGTTCACTCTAACACCCCTGTTGATTGGTTGGCAGACGATAAACGAACCTTTCAAGCAAATAGAGAAAACCTTGAGAAAACCCTGTTAAACGCTATGTTTGTAGACTGTTCACAGCCCTCTATTTTTTCGATCGTTGAGCGTGGGTAAAGAACGGCGAGAGAACTGGACGCCAGCGCAAAGCAGGAGGCTCGAGGGGGTGGGGGCTCACGCTTGCTTCGCTCGCCGATTCTCTCACTTTTTTTGCGTTGAAAACTAGAGGCTGTGGACAGTTTACTATGTTTGCAGAAATATGTCGAGTTTTAAGTATAAGTTTTTTGCTATTTCAGGCCATACCTTACATAAAAGATTCGAATTTAATAATCTTGTAGATACTTCAGAACCGGAATATGAAGACAGTAAGTTGAATTCCCATTTTGGGCCGGGTTGGGGGGGGGGAGAAAAAGGAAAATACTTAGAGCGCGCGTGATCACAAATGCAAACTACGAATTAAGTACATCTATAACGCAAACAGGCTTATGTTACAGGGACTGCGGAGCCGGGGCCCGTGGGGCTGGGCGCTAAGCCCACCCCAATATTTTCGAAAAAAATAAAGACTTTCTAAAAGAAAAGTCCCTAAAGCCCCCTACTTCAAGACACTAGTCAGTCCCCTAATTGGAAAAATGCTCCGCGTTCCCTGTGTTAATAGAGCTGAATTACATTTAAGTATTCTTACCGATCAAGTATTCTTTTATGATGAGAAATAAACCCACAGCAGCGACTGCAAAAACTGATGTTTGTCTCACAAGCGAGTCGAGAAAGGTTTCGATTTTGATTTGTCCATCTTTCCTCTGACTCATTTCTCTTGTTAAATTCACCATCAGTTAGGCCATACCTCTTTATCGCAACCGTTCTCGTTGTTTATCACTGAACCAAGTTACTCAAGTAGAAAAAAACTACAGGAGACCATTTCCAGGGTCATCAGAAACCATCGAGATCACAGTCGCGCCCTTCCAGATCTTTCTTCCTTCAAATATTTGGTGTTAGCTTTGCGCGTTACATTTGGTGTTTTGATCACTAACTATTCCATGATCATACAGTAACATGCAAAAGGCTTCGATTCTTTTCTAGCAGAAACACGATCCTTTAGGAGTGAAGAGTTTCGATAATCGAACGCCCGTGATTTAAGTAATTATGTAGCCGAGAAAGAATTCCACTTCCTTTTGCCAAACCAATGAATCTTTTCTTATCGCTTGGTTTGCCTGACTAGGTTCTGTGAATTCCTACACCAAAGGTATTTAGTAATGCCGCCTTTTTCACGTACAGTCATGCATTCAATGAACTATGACGACTTTTTCGATGAGATAACGTAAACAATAAATTGAATTAACTTTGCGATAAGGGGAAATTTCGCGAGAACTTTATTGGTGAAGGACTTCTGATCTTTAAAAATTTTCTTCTTCTTCTTTGTTATTTAACTAAAATTATTTGCGGAGTTAATTTCTAAACAGCTTTTCTGTAGGATAACCATAATCAATTTTAACATACAGCTATATCAAACTAAACAGTAGTACAGTAGCGAAAACAGAAACTGTTTTTAAAGTAAGTGGGTTTCATTCCTCCCCGAGTCGACTGTAAACAATCAGATTCCAAGTTGGCGAATGGACCCCCCCCCGTATAGATTATTTTCACGAAATTTTCTCGGTCTTTCTAGAAAGTACGACTTAAGGAAAAGATTTTCATACAATAAATTTTGCCTTAAGCTTAACATAAAATTTCTCAAGTCAAACAGCTTTGTTTCGATTTCAAACAAGATTTTAAATATTTAGCGCTCTTTACTCAGATACCATTCATGCATGGAACTGACTCGGTCATCCAAGCGTGTAAACTTGTAACTTCCGATATCTCTATAATCTACACAAAAGTAAGGCATAGCAATATAATACACAGGAAAAAGCCTCTTATCATGATGTCTACATTTTATAAAGATATTTTTGAATTTTTATTTTCGATTCGCTTGTCCCATCTCGTCCCATCTATTTTCTCTTTATTTTTCATTTCAGTTCTGACATGAGATCGAGGCTCGGACAGTTGACAACCTCGTTACGTAGCAACTTTGTACAGATACAAAATGGCGGACAAAATTGAAAAACATCGAACAGTATGAAGGTTTCTCATGTATTTAGCCCGTCTTCGGTGCTTTGGAAGCTTCGCTAACCGATGTATCAGAGAACTGGTGATTTAAACTTCTAAGGATAACAGACCACTTTCAGTTGAAGGCTATATTTAACACAAAAAATGGCTCAAAACGGTGCAAGCACTTTGGCGAACGGCAGTAGGAAACCAGCAAACAACCCAAGATCCGATGCGTTTTCTTTGCCGGGGATTGACGAGAATGAGCTTCGTGCACGTATTTATGCAAAACCTCAATTGAAACCAAATCCAAAGGCTCTTAGATTTAGTGGCCCGACTCCTGTACAGCTCAAAAAGGTAAGCTGTAAATACACATACAGATAGCTCAGGAATTTGAGTGAAACATTTGCAGACAAGACAACTGTTATCGGAGAACTCGAAAGAACAAGTTTCACCCCTAATACCATGGCCCGGGCGTCTTTTACACGAGCTTATGTAGATATAACAGTAATACCCTTCTGCCATTCTTGTATTTTTAGAATACTTTGTTTAACTTATAAGATACCTCACCTTGGGTACCGTACACTGCCAGTACTGTAACCTTTTGAAGGATTCTTTATGTGAGATAGTGACTGCAGGCAGTCATGTTCAATACTTGTGCAGTTTTAGATGCGCGGAGGAGTCCTTTTTATGGACAATAACTTGTATTAAACCTTTTTGTCTGCTATTGTAACAGGGGAAATAACCCCTCTGTCTAAAAATTATTTCTTGACACTTGGATACTAAAAAGTCTCAGGGACCTTATGCTAATTTGTTGCAGTCCATGTCAATAAAGTTTTACCACTAGCTTATGTTTTTGTCTTAAAAATGTGTGCATACATGTACAACATGTGGCAACAATTTATGCTGGTAGCATTCAAGTACTCAAGAACTTTTTATGATTGAAAGAGTTCTTTTTTTAATTTCTCAGTAATCTCCAAATGCTTACACTACAAATAATTTAATTGTGCATCATGTTTTTGTTGTGCATAACTGCTGAGCACTTGCAGTCTTAGTTATTATAAATCTTGATATTTATCTGATTTAAGGTGAAAACATGAAGCAGTATTATTGAATAAGGTTGAGCAAAATAATAATTTGCCGTAAAAGGCAAATATAATTGTTGTGAGGCAGGCTTTTAGCCATGATTTTGAAAGTGGGTGTCCAAATTATTTTGGATCAAAGGGCTACATTTCATGGGGCCATAGTTGTTATTAATATTTGAAACTGACAAGCCACAGACTTACACAAAAGAACTGAATGCCCAGGTGTGTAGAAATTTTTAGCCTCTGACAAAGTGGCCTGGGGACGACTTTGTGACTTTGAAAAGTAGCTTTGCTTGTGAAATCACTTTGCTCAATTCTGACTAATGTGAAGAAAGCAGTAATAAGGCAACTTGCTAAAAAGATGTAAAAAGTGAAGAAAATCACGCCAGTAAGGCTTAGCCTTTGGAATGTACATATTTAAAATTATACCATTTTGTCACATAATTTAAGCCCAGAAGTTCATAAATTGCTGTCCAAACAGGCCTTTAAAAATCTCCTATTTCTGAAAAGTGGCCGTCCTTTGGTAGGCTGGACAACCACTTAGCTAAAAGCCTGATGTGAGAAACATAATTCAGACAAATCAATACCAAATTGAAGAAGTGTGGGAGGTCCCATTTGGTCATCGAAGGTGATTTTCTTGCCAGACAAGTAACTTTAAATACTCACTTGCCTGACAGGCAAGGGACCAAGCATGTTCTCTGTGGAGAGTAAGTTAATTATGATTTAAAACAAAGAAGTAAACTTTATTCACAAGTACGTCACTTTAAAGAAAAAGAGGGGGGGGGCCCGGGCCCCAAAAATTAGACCCCCGGGGCTCAGACAAGCAATGTTAACACTATTTTCGTCTTGATTGCCCAGTATAATTCACCCCTCTTTGTTTTCTCTTCAGAATATACCAACAGCACCTAGGCTAGAGCCTCTGGTAAGTTTAAAAGTGAATTAATTGGAAGTGGTGTTAATTGGCACGGCTTGCACAAATTGCATAATATCTGATGTACTAACTGCCATAGACTGCAGCTTGTTTAGAAATGCATAATTTTAAATGCTTGCAGTATTTCCTAGTACTTTATTCATACAACTTCACAACCCAAAGGTTGAATGTTGTATTTACAAATTTATAAAAACGTATACCATAAAATGTAAAATATTTAAAAAACTATACAAGAGTGATTAGAATCCAAACTTAAGTACATTAGAGACGATAAAACTATTTCTCAATCAATTAGTCTTAAAAACAGGATTAAATTGACGGGAGGTTATAACCACTAAAATTCCGTTGGGGCAGTAAATTCCTCTACCTACTGAGGAATTCCTTACGTACCTACCTATTTACAGTGTACCTACCTACCTACCTACCTTACAGGTAAAATTTACACACAAAAATAGGATGGTATCTAAGGCAGAAAAAATATTTTAAATATGTTCCATCTTTCTTCTCGTCCTTAGCCAAATCTTGCCAGATATCAAGAAAAGCAAAGAAGTCTTCCTTACACATCTTCTGCAGGAAAGACAAAATCTCCAACACCTCCCCCTTCTTCTGAGCCAGATAAGAAAAAGTCACGCCGAAGAGATGTTGTAGAGCCTCTTGAACGGACAACATCTCCATTACCAAACCTGCCAGATGACTTAAAAAATAAACAAGAAAAATTTGATTCAGTTGCTCAAGTTAATAGTAAGAGTCCACAGAAACAGGCTTCACCGAAGCAGAGAATCGGTAATGAGAGTGTTGGATTGGTGGGCAAGACAGATGTTATACCTGAAGGTTTAAGAGACCCACTGCAGATCATCAGCTTGATAAAGGAGAACTCTAAACTTGGGTTTCTTTACATGACCCCAGCTGTGGATCGATCATCCATTGAATACAATCCTTACAACCTTAAGTAAGTAAATGTTCATGTACATGTTGTGGTTCAATTTTATCATTGGTTCAAATATTTATTTTGTTTCCCTTTGGTTTTGGGTATGGAAATGTATGTCTGATAATAAATAGGGGTATTGAATGGTCCTTCAAAAAAAAAAAAGTAATTTTTCACTAGTCAAGTATATTGATTTCTATCAAGAACAGTTTACTTTTCCGAGTTTTTCACTAGCCAAATGGCTAGTAGGAATGCTAAACCTGGTAGCCAAAACCTAAATTTTAGTAGCCTTTGGCTAGTTGGCTACCATTAGTCTCGAGCCCTGTCAAAGATAAAATTAAACCACAAGTTATTATTTATTTCACCATAATGACAAAACTGTAAGTAAAGTCATACTGATATATTTAAATATGTTTTCCTCATTTGGGACTGTAGTATTTCTTTTATGTTTACTTTTTCTGACACGACTAACATTTTACATTTAACTCAAATAGGATTGTGAAGCATTCAGAAATCAACCATTCAGATTACTACACAATAAGTACTGAGGGAGTAACTCACATACGTGACAATGAAGCAGAGTTTACTGCTCTTGAGCGCTGGGAGAAGGAGTACAAAGACTACAAAAGGCTCGTTAAAATCCCAACATTTGCTAACTTCAGGATGTGGAAAGCCTTTGTTGTGTGGAGGAAAAATGTAAAGACAAAGTAAGTTATATACACATTACCGGTATTTTAATTTGCTTTAGTTTCGTGGTAGGGTATTATATATAGGAGGCAGTGTGCTCTTTGGAGGTCCCAGGTTTTATTAAAATTTCCCCTCCCTGCCGCTATACATGGATTTGTGTTCGGTAGTCCCAAATTTAGTCCACGGTTTGTAAATAGCCAACTGGTCAGCCTCCTGCCGATTGTTACAAGATTCTGTTCTGTTCTATTTGCAATATTTGTTTATTTTTTTAAGTTTTTTAATTGGTACAACAGGCCAAAAAACGACATAAAGGAGCTATGCACGGTATTTTAAGTCATTTTTCTGATTGCTTTTAAATTGAAGGAAACCTCAAAATAGTAGTTTTCTAAGGAAGAAAAACACAACGAGTAATGAAATCCTGAAAATAGCCAAGGAATGGTTTCGACTGATGAAGATTGAGACAGATTATGAGCAACAAACTTGAAAAAATTGGCCAATTTTTTCAAGTTGAGTTGTCCGTGACATAGCTTCTTTAAATAAAGTGATTTATTTATTTATTTAGCCCATCTGACAGGAGAAATGTTTCATAAAAGCTGTCATGACAAATAAAGATCAAAACTAATATCTACCGGTATACTTTACCCCAGAATCAACCCAAAGGCAATGTACTTGTAGTGTGGTTCAAGAAAATGTCCATACTCCCCCCACTAAAGGGTTTGGAAATTCCTGGGGGCAGCTGGAGGGGTCTCAAAGGCAAAAAATCTTTAAGCAAGTGCATGAAGCGTAATTGAAATTTCCAGAGGGGTGGGTGGGGGGTCCTTAGGAAAAATCCCTTTTTTGGGGGAGTAAAGGATAATTTATGGAACTACACATTATGTTGTGATATTTGTTAGCAAAGAGGTATGTTGATTATTGTTGTAAGTTACCGGTGATAATTATTATTCTTTAACAAATACAGGAAAGTGACTCAGTGTAAAAACCAGTTGCAGGAAAATCTCTTCATTGTTAATTCAGTAAGTATCATCAATGTTTATTTCAGTTCATGTATCAATTTCTGCAAGGTGCTTATATTACTTAACTGTTATCAATAGACTAAAAATGTCTACTGCATGTTTAAAGGATTTTTTTTTTCAAAGAAAAAAACAAACCACTTTTAGTTACCATGACCATAGCCATGACATGTTGCATTACACGTTACTCATGTTCAATATTAGTTAGTCTTTTGAGACATTATATTCTTTGAACTCTAGCTTAGTCAATTGTTTCCTGTCAAGATCATGTTGTAATACCAATATTAAAAGGTAATAAAGCTTGGAATGTTCTGTTATCCATTGTGAATGTCGTATCGTTTTGAATGTTACCACAAAGTTGTAAACCGACTACAACACTGCATAAATTATACTAAAAGAAATCTCTTTATTTTATAGTCTTTGCGGCCAGCCCTGTTAAATGTGCGAGAAATGTGCTACCGCATCAGTGACATGGGACTGTGCAGAGTGGAGAAAGGACACACATACACTTTGGATGAGTTCCGCAATGCTCAATTTGAACAGCTTGAAGAAGTATGTATCACAGAATAGTGCTTTTGACCAGTCACTTAATTGTGTATAGTTTTGGTATTTTTTTATCTACAAGTACAGGTACACATGTATAATTTCTAATCATGTACTATACTTATCAGTTTATTTATTTATTTATTTACCAACACTTTTATTACAGAGGCTCTGCAGGAAATGAAAGAAATATTTTCTATTTTATGAGTCATTAAAATATCTTTACAATCCTTATTGTGTATTCATCACTTCCTCATGGTTTTCCATTCATTTGTTGAATAGTCAATTCTACGAAGACCAAACACTCTTAACTCCAATAAATACAACTACTTTGTCTTATTGCTTATAGAAATTGGCTGTGAATTCTGAAAAATGGTGAAATTATATTAAATTTAGGGGTTTTACAAAGTAACTTTTTCACCTGCAGGTTGCTGGCAGGCTAGCAGAGTTCCGTGACCTTGTAAAAGAAGTTGTAAGAAGTGCATGTCGGACAGCATTGTTAGAGGCTGGCTTCACCCCTGATGATTATTTTATGGATATGGACAGTCCTATGGGCATGTATGCAGGTGTGTCTGTCATTCTCAAAAAATTTATTCAAGGTGAAGTTCAGGTGATGAATTTTCATCCTTTAAGAAATTTATGTGAAAATCAAATTTAATGTCACCAAGGAAACAGCAAAATCAGTTTCTTGAACTTAAAGTAATAAAATTTCAAAATACAGTGTTATCCTTGAAAAGAGGCCACATTAATTTTACCATATAGCCAATTTGCTTTTTAAGTGTTTCATATGAAAAACATTTCTTTGTCACAGTTCTAATATTTCTGAGATTTTGTTTGTCCAAGTTAAGAAAGTATTACTAAACATCATCTCTAGGTTTTTCCAAATTAAAGTGATGGTTCTAATATCATTAATTAAGGCACAAATGTGGTTTGATTGCTACATCAACGTGTGCATTCACTCCAGCCTTATCAACCCTGATCTTTTTCACTTTGATGCACTGAAATAACAACTTTTTAATGGGAATTTTTTGCTTTGATAAATTTGTAGTTTTACGATAATCACTTTAAACTATTATTATTGACAGACGAATATGGTGGTCCAGCACAGTCCATGTCATCTTATTTAATGCCAAGTGGATATGAGATGGATATGTATGGGGATGCACCTGACAAGATGACGTATACTGAACAGGCCAATAAGAGAAGTCATTGTAAAAGACTCACAAGGTATGATACTAATAAAACGATTTGTAACTGATCTAAAATTTGTAAAAAGAGTTTAAAAGATACTATTCTTGGTTTTCATGTTACGTCATAAAATTCTGAATTAAAATTCACTGGCCTGCTAAATTTTCGTTGTCATTAGGCGAGATAAAAAAAATACCGTATATATTTTTGGCAATTTCCAGATCGTAGTGTCATTCGTTTTTAAAAGAGCATTTTGAATATTTGAGTTCTCCTCGTATGTGACATCGCTGGTGCCGGGCTGTTTTGTTAAAGGCCTTTCCTTTCCATTTTGTGCAGATGAACATTTCTCTTAGTGGTGTTTATGTGAGGTACTGCTCTTAGCCAGGATGGCCGCGGTAAGATTGGTTCCGTGGTTTCTCTCACGGCGCCTCTGTGTCCCTCGGCAGGACACAGTTTGGCGGCTCCATCAAAGCGTTATTATTGTGTGGAAGGTTCGGAAAATAACTGCGGTACACCGCACAGACCCGACTGGATTGTTTATATATTATCATCTTAATATTGAAATTCATCTTCTGTAGTTGATGGTTTGATTTATTTTTTGATTGCGTGACAGTGAAAACCAGCAATAAAACAGTTGAGAAAAACAAAATTTTTGGTGACTGCCTGTTGCCTTCAGGCAATTAAAATAAAAAGTGTTAGAACTTAAACAACATTATCCATAGGTTGTATAGTGTGATCGTCTGGGTGAGAGTAGTTCTGAGAAGAACTGTTGTTGGTGACTGACATTTCAACAACCTGAGCAGAAGTCATCTTCAGAGTCAAGTGAAAAGTTGTTGTCAGTCGATGATCACACTATACGACCTACTGTTACTCCTGGGTTCAAACCATTTACTACAGGTATATAACATTATCTATAGTACATGGAGTGCTTATGAGTGGTTCTGTTTACAGCTTTATCCGGCTTGCTGACTACCTGATAGTGAACACCATGCACGTCCTGGCAGCAAACTCCGTAGCCACTCTACTCAATTATCTGGAAGAACAACTGCAGCACACACCCACCCCCGCACAAATCCAGGGAACTAGTGAAGATATGGAGTCAGAAGAGGAAAAACCAACTGAGGGGGAGGGTGTGGAGCAAAAGGTATCCCTTTGACCAGTCAATCTACATTAAAAGACCCTAGATTAGACATGCCTTTGTTTTTGTTTACATACGAGAGTTTCAGTGCTAAAGTTTTTGTGTGAGCATGTCTAAATAAAAGATATCACTGTGAAATTGCTAAAGATTATTAAAAAGACTTGTATTATAACACAACGTGCAGCAATGCAACCTGAGATTTCGCCTTTGCATATAGTTTTCATAATTTCGATGGCATCGAAAATGGTGAAGGCTGACTAGGGTCCTTTAAGATATCTGTCGTTTGTTGAGACTCAGCAGAGTGATATGCCTAATGCTTTAGTATGACTTGATGTATGAATATAAAGGAAGTACTTGTAAACAACATATAAACATCAATTATAACATGAACTTTCTTTGTAATAGGATGAGCAAGGGGAGCTTCATCCACTCTACACCACAGAGCTGCTTTTAGAGCCTCAAGCATTGCTGTTTTTCCCTGGATTAGATGACTTTCAGGATGGGCTAGGAGAAGTTATCAAGAAATTTCAAGATGCTGTCCTAAGTGTTCAAAACTTGGTGCCTGACCCATACTTCGATGCCTTCACCCAGTAAGTTTAATTGTGTTCAAAATCAGGAAACTGTGGTTTGTGATAATGCTATGTCTACCAAGAAAGGATGTAACAGCTTAAAGCCATCTACTGATATAGGCTTGTTTGAACCACTTCTTTTATCCTTGGGCCTCATGTAAACAATAGTGACATTGTTTGGGTTTTGAAATTTTGGAAAAAAGTATTGAAAACACTCAAATCTTACAACAAAAGTTACATTATTTATCAATAGTATTGATAATGAAGTTCTTTTACAGTTTGTGTGACTAAGACAGTATTTTACAAGTGTAAGAAAATGTCCAAATCAAAATCAAAAACAAAATCAAAACGAAATTATAAAAACAAGTACCAATACAGTTGAACCTGATTAACGCAGAGACCAAACGGACACAATTGAGTAAATAAATCAACTTACAGACTATATAGTGCTGTCAGTTGCTGAAGTGCCCTTGTCGTAATTGTACCTTTTGCGTAAAGAAAATGCTAATCGACTGACAAATTCAGAACTTTATTCTGATGCTGTTTCGTTACATTATGCAGGCCATTCATCAATGGTAAAGTTGAAGAGAAAACTGCTGGTGATGGGCCTAGCTTGGCTACCATGTTTGAAGATGACAGACATCTCCAGGGTATTATACAGAGTATCAAGGTTTGTGGCTGTATTTTGTTACAGTTACAGATGTCTGCATGACTGTGTGGCAAGAGTTGTCTGTTATGCCAGCCAGACAAACATCTGTAAATATTTTCACATTTATATATTGATGGTCTTGCCCAAAAATTTAACTTATTCCTCTCACATTTCCTAGTACTGTAAGTCAATGTAATAGTAGTTAACCATAAATTTGATTAAAAGTAAGTTTGTGACTTTTGACTTATGATAATCACAGTGTAATCTTATCCTCTTTGTTTCTGTTTTGTTCAGGATGCCATTTCCGCAGCCTTTGATGCTGCCTGGCAGTATGCTGGAACCTTTGAGCCTTATCGCCAGTTCTATCAAGAGAATGAGAGTTTGGATCTGGAGGCCATCAGGCAGGAAGAACATGGTATTTACAGCTTTAAATTTCTATTTAATATACAGTAGGGGTGTCAATCATGGGTTTGAAAAATATGTTTTGAAGTACAAAATAGGTGTCAGCAACTTGAAGAGTAGGCAGCTGTGACATTGTTTGTTGCAAGCTGATTGTTATCAACCAGAGTGAACTGACTGGGGAAATACCATCAAGTAGCTGGCGGAACTATAGCAGTTGCGGTTGCCGGCTTGTTTTGAAAGCCCTAGTCAATATGTCCCAATGTTGCTTTTGGTTATAATTATTTGGTATATTTTGGTATAAAATGGTTGTTGTTGTTTTTTGGTGACTGCTTTCAAGACTGCTTTGCAACAACTTGTACTGTCTAGGAAGTGCTACATTGTATGTGTAATATTATTCATTGTTTGCTGCTGCTTGTTTTAGATGTTGGATTCTTCTCTGAGTCTTTGGAAAAATATAACAATGAACATGAACAAGCAGTTGGCATTTTGGAGCGGAGGCCAATTGGCATGATCCTTGTTGACTGCAAGAAGCTAAAGGAAGTTCTTATTCCATCGCCACTGAAGTGTTTGGAGGTTAGCAAAGCTTGTTATGTTCTTCAACTAATCGTAATGTGTTGTTTGCAACAAAAAGTGGTAATAGAGAAAATCAGAAGTCTGGAGCATCATTTTAAATAAGTAATAAATAAGCTCAACCATAATAATTATGGAATGAAGGACTAACTGACTGAATGACTGACTGACTGACTGACTGAATGATGAATGAATGATAATGGTTTTTGTATAGCCCATTTACAGTGCTAAATGTCCTTCACAATTTGAGTTATAAGACAAGATCGGACATCAGGATATCAGGCGCCTTTGACAGCTGCTATCCCTCTATTGATATTATCTTACGAGTTATCCCACCACCCAATGCATGGATACATGTGACTAGACCAGACCTCAACACCAGAAACTCCATGAGTTGAGATGACAAATGTCCTTTGAATATTTACAGCCTGCCAATGCAAAGCACAGAGAGCAAAGTCATAATTTGCTGTTAACACATGTTCTTCTTTTGCTACAGGTAATAAATGACATTTTACCCAAACTGGCCAAGAAGAGAACAGATACACTGATGGAATTCTGTCAAGATGCTCAGTTTAAACTGGAAGCCATACCCAGCAGCACAGTGGAGTATGTTGAAAGCCTCACCTTCCTTGACACCATTCAAGAGAAAGTAAGTCTCCAATGATTGTTGAGTAATTAGAACCACAAAGAAAACTTCTGTATTTCATTCCCTATATCCCACTAGGGAAAACAGTCAGCCTTTAGATTGCCATTCTAAGTAAGCGCTATATGTTGCCTCATGATCTGTTGCACTAAAATGTGATGAAGCAACTATGCATTTTACACGACTGTCATATTTTTGTAAGTTAATGTTAAATACTGCACTCTCAATAGGTGGATGACATTGAAAGAGATGCCACTGTTGTCAAAGAACTGTATGACTTGATTGAAACATACAAAGTTCCAACACCTCCTGAAGATCTTGCTGTTTACCAGGTAATGTTTGCATTATGGTCAGTATTTTGTCTTGGCAGTATTGCCTGCCATCTAGAGAATTGTGCGTGTTCTGCCAACTGTGTAGACCTGAAAAAAAAAAGTTTATTTCCGGTACATTGGAATGGATGAATATTTATTTTATAGTGATGTACTATATTATTTTGATGTTGATGACAGCTCTGGGAAAAAAAAAAAAACTGACCTTATACAAAAAAAATGTGTTAAAGATGTGCAGGGAGCATTATTTGATTGTTTATAAATTTTGTAGAAAGCCATTATAAGAAGACTTGTGGGGAGCAATAACCTCCCACCAATGTGGCCTGGGTTTGATTCCGGCTAGTTGCCATTTGTGGGCTGATTTTGTTGTTGGTTCTTGCTTAATTGCTCTGAGGGTTTTTTCTCCAGGTTCTCAGGTTTTCCTCACATGAAAAACCAACATTTTCAAATTTCAATTCAACCTGGATAGAGGACCCATGTAAAAACCAGCTACAGCTGATGTGGCTTACTCTTTATTTATTTATTTATTTATTCATATTTGGACTGTAACAGTTTTAACGTTGAATCGATTTCATGTACTCTGCAGACTCTAAGACCAACTGTCACAGCTGTCCGTAATGTGATTGACAAGTCACTAGCAGAGAGGGATGCCAATATTGACAAGATGTGCACACATATTGACAAGGACATTGTATCACTGGGCAAAGAAGTCAAGGAAGTTAAACAAAAAGCACAGGTACAGTTCAACACAGCCCACGTCATTGGTCCTTGGGTCTCCTTATGGATGTTGACATGTGTATAAAACATTTTCTATTTTTGTAACACTGCTATGAAAAGAATTTGATGTGTGACACCATGTTTATTTTATATAGCTGTATGGAAACTAACTATGCATCCTGCTGGGAAATATACATGTTTAAAGTATTTAGTGAATACAATATTATTTGTTAGCAGTTTATAATATCTTTCATGTGTTTCCTAAATCAAAGATGTGTGATATAATAAACATTTATTAAGAGACACTATAATTATGTTGTTGTATTTTGTGACTAAGTTTACAACTATTATTTTGTTTCACTAACTACATTAATTATTCTTTCACATAATTTTATTACTGACTTTTTCAAACAACAGGACCCCAAGATTCTGATATAATAAACATTTATTAAGAGAGCTATAATAATTATGTTGTTTTATTTTGTGATAAGTTTACAATATTATTTTGTTTCATAACTACATTAATTATTCTTTCACATAATTTTATTACTGACTTTTTCAAACAACAGGACCCCAAGATTCTGGACTCCAGTTCCCAGTCAGATGAAATTATCCAGTACCTTGGAGCTCTGCTAGAGAAGATGGAGAACTTAAATAATATGGCTTCCACTTACAAGTCACATCAAAAGAACTTTAAGGTGCTAATATCAAACTGCTGGCCATGGTATATATTGTAGATAATACATGGTTGCGCAGAGATATGAAATTTATCTTTGAGTGTTTAAATCAGTATCTCAATCGTTCGCTCATATCGATTTGAACAAACAAAATTAATGTCTTTCTGTTATTAACATTGTTTTTTATTTCTTAGGTTGAGGTGGCTAAGTTTGAAGAACTTGAAGAAGTTCATGCTGAGTTGAAGCTAAAACAAGCACTGTGGAACTCACTTGTGGAGTGGGATGTTGTTAATGATGAGTGGCTTGAGGTAAATTTGTGCTGATTCATTCTTATTACACCACAAATCCACTATTTTAAAGGTGGATATGTGCATAAAGAAAGATATTGTGGGAACTTAAAATAAAGCAGGGACAAAATCATGATTGCACCCAGAAGAAAATGTAGCGAGGACATGTTAAAGCAACCAACATGTCTCTGCTACATTTGCATATGTATGTATGTCAGATCTTGATTTTGTCCCTGCTTCATGTGTCTGCAACATAGAACTTTCTAAGGAGATTTGAATGCACTTGTAACTGGGAGAACTTATAACCGTCTATCAAATTCATTGTTGCAAGTGAGCAACAAAGAAAGTTCAGAGTGAATCCTTTATCATATGTTCTTTGTTTCCCACTAATTGCAACAATGAATTTGATTGCTTTTGCAGCTAAAGTTTAAGACTGGCATTATGATATTACTGTTAAGTAGCAAGGCTTTATGTAATATTCCATTTAATTGTTTTTTGGTCAATTTTAATGTTTTCAGACTGCTTTTGAAGACCTCAACCCAGAAACTCTGAGCAATCAAGTGATGAAGTATGCCAAGACGGTCATGCAGCTAGAGAAAGGTCTGCCGCCTAACTCAGTGGTGCCGATACTGAAAGACAAAGTGGAAGGGATGAGGCATAAGGTAATTAAATAACATCTTTTTGGCTTAGTCACACATATTTATTGGCCCTTTTTGTTGTCAAATGTTCAGACAAATTACATGTACCTCTTTTGATAAGTAGATGGTACATGTACATGTACTTTTTCTCTTGATTGCACTAAACATTTTTCAAGTTTTTTTCCTTCCAAAATTTTCTTCTTTGGAGTGTGAAGAAATAAAAATTACCTTTTCTCTGGTAAAAAGTGGTGAAAGTGTGATGCTGGGTTGAGGGTGGCAAAGGGTTTATGCGTGACACGTGAAAAGGGCAAAAGTTAGACCGTGATGTGTGAAGATAGGGCAAAAATTAGACCATGATGCATGAAAATAGCTAGAAAAGGCACGTGATCCGTGAATTCTGCTGTTTCAATTATATGTGACACATGAATTTGGTTAAAGCTTGTGCGTGAAATGGGATCACGATCCCCCCTTTGCTACCCTCTGGGTTGTGTTTTACATATCAATTGAATCTGCCAGGATTAACTTAAGAGAAAATTAATATTTAGTTTTATTGGTATATTAATTTGAACTTGGTAACAAAAAGGCTGAATCAATGAATGATAAACATTTCTGTAATTTTAGTCAATAATCAATTGAGACTAGCTTCAGTAATTATGGTAATAAATTGTTTTATTTCAGTTGCCAGTCATAACAAACCTACGTAACCCAGCACTGAAGCCTCGTCACTGGGAGCATATTCAACAGATCTTTGGTTACCACTTCACTGAAGAAGAACCCCTTACTCTGGGACTACTGAACAAAATTGATGCTTTTGATCACACAGAAGCTATTGAAGAAGTCTCAGGGCAGGCATCTAGTGAGGCATCACTTGAAGGAATCCTTAAAAAGGTTGGCTTTTGAACCCATTTAAATCATATATATGTAGTATATGTAGTCAACATCAAAATTATCCTTACTGGTCTTTATACATTCCTTTTAGCAATAGGTAGGAGAATTATATCTCTCTTTTCCTTGCTTTCTGTTTTTTGCCCTCCATGTCTGTCTTTAACTGTTGATAACAAAGATATACTAAACATTAGAACTTAAGAGCACAGGTTTCCTACGGTCAAACATATGTCGGTAAGAGTCCTTAAATGGATTTCGCTCATTCTCTTACCATGGGTAGGCCTTAATATAAAATAAATCACAGTATACTTTGTTTGGCTAAATATCGATTTGTTTTCGAGAAAATCGATATGTCTAAAATCCAGCAAAATTGACGCTTTCGGAGCTCAAAATTTATGCCGAGTTTGTTAGCTTCGCGTCGAAAAATAAAGCACTCTGGAAGAAAAGTACCTATTTAATATCGAAGAATAACATCAAATTAGTACGTCGAAAGCAATTTCTGCTCTTAAAGTCCTTTTATTTACAAAATATAATTAAGTTTATTCGACACACTTTTGATTTAATTCAAAATAGGTCAAACTTATCGCTTTATTTAAGTATGAGCGAAGCGAAATAAATGGCCGAAAATTTGGTATTAGACAGATAAATGATTGTTCTTTTCGATACTAAAAGGATTTCCTGGAGAAATGATTTAGTGCGATGCTTTCAGATCTCAAAGTTGCTTAAAATTCGTTAATTTAACCGACCGTGACATTGTTGATCTTATCAACATTATGTAAACAATCCACGCAAAGGTTAATTTTCCCCATGTGAACTTCAACTGAGTAAAATAAAAACACAGACTTGCTTACCGTGGTGTTCGCTGATACATTGTAAATCCTGTTTTCCTCATTTACGACAAAACCTAAGCCCTCGGCGAAGCTGTTATCCAATTTTCTTGACGCGCCATTTGTAACTGATTTCCACGTCTTGAAGTGACAGTTCTTTTCCATGCATTCTTGAAAACAGTCCTCAGTCTTAACTGATCAGTGTAAACAGGATTACGAAGTACTTTGCTTTAAATCAACTTAAAGCTTAGCAGCAGTGGTAGATAAATCGATACGGCCGGCGAATCTTCGTTTCGAAAACCGCCATTTGAGATTTGTCGGCCCTTTGTCCTGCGGTATGCAGATAATTAATTCACACTTGAGTAACTTCCGGCACATGAAATCGACAACCACCGTGACCAGAAAGCACCCTGCTTTTTGGTGATTGGTTGAGGCACTATTTTTATCATTTTAACATAAGCTCTCAATGAAAAACTTTTGGGCTGAACTTGTAATTAAGTTTCACTTCAGTAAGCCACCGTTCGATAGAGTTGTTAAATGGTTGCATGAAAGCGCTTTTAACTTCCGGGTCGAAAGTTCTTCTGTTGCGTTGCTTCGCTTTGCTGCATATTTTTTATCCAGTTCTTACCCTTGTTCAAATTCTTGATTAGGCTAAGGCAAAACAGTTGTAGAGTCAACTCTCCCTTATTGAAGATCTCTATAAGACGGACGCCTGGTGTTAGTCCTGTCCTTGCCGTTTTTTCAGTCATTTTTATACTCTAACCAGCTAGGCTACGTTTACACGGGACCGGACCGGAGCCGTTCCGAACTGGACCGGACCGGCTGAACTTGTAATAAAGTTTCACTTCAGTTAACCACCGTTCGAGAGAGTTGTTAAATGGTTGCATGAAATCCGGGTGGAAAGTTCTTCTGTTGCGTTGCTTCGCTTTGTTTCATATTTTTTATCCAGTTCTTACCCTTGTTCAAATTCTTGTCCCTTCTTCAGTGGAAAATTTGAAACGACGTTAAAATCCCTATAAGACGGAGATCTCTTTAAGACGAACTGAGTTGGAGCCGGTCCCGAAGGTACCCGTTTCAGAGAGAGTTGGCTGTACACAACACCTTAGATGGCGTCGTTGGATCCGTCTCCCGTGAATGTCAGTTAAAAATATATATTCCGCTGTGTAGTCTAGCCTGTAAACAAGCTCTCCTTCTTTCTCCTGTGGAGGATTGGGCGAAATAAAAGCGGGAAGGAAAGGTTGGGAAGGGGTGGGGAAAAAAGGGACCATATATCATGTATATGCAGTTGTAATACCAGTCACGGTAAACAATTTATAATAAAACGCTGAACATTTATGACTGTTTACACCAAGGTGTATATTGGTGTAAAAATTAAGGAAAGGGTGCTTTTCACTTCATTAGATTAAGCTAGGTGAAGAAAAGTACACGTAATCAGAAGTTTGTTATGGACTTCTGACGTGATGCCATATTTTGTATTTATTTCTGCAAAGTACAACAAAGCATTTATACTAAATGCTTGATTAAAAAAAAAGGGGATAATTACAGTTGAGCATTATATCGGACAAAAAACAAGCATTGTTAGAAGCATAACATTCCCTTTTTACCAGCGTAATTGGAAGGGCCTCTGGTATTCAGTTAGAAAGAACTTGCATTCAAAAGATACCGCGTTCTAGAAACAAGTCACCCCGTTTTGGCTGCTGATATTTTGGAACTTTTGTGTGTTCAAAATACCATATCTCGTTCTAGATATCGTCTGATATTGAAAATCCCGTTCTAGATCGGGAACCCAAAACCACGACCTCATTGGACGGCACAGAGCCGTTTTTGGGGAATACCCCAGCTTCGACAACTCCTTCCTAATAAAGTTCGCCTATTGAATTGAGAATTAAGGTGATTATAAAGTTATTACTTTATATCTCTTGTTGTTTGGAAACTTGAGTCGTATTATAATTATAACCGTCTTATTTATGAAGGAATAGACTGCGGATAATATTTGAAACTTAAATCGTTTTCCCCTAATAGCTTCCAAATCAACTCAAAAACACACTGGAAAACAGGTTTAAAAACAAAATATTTATATAATGACTATGATATTTTTAATACATTTGGGTTCCCTGACGGCGAGGCGCTTGTCCCTCCCCGCAAGCTCTGGCGGGGGGCACCTTCCCTTGTTTACGCCGGACCCCAACAGAATATATACATGGTCATATTTTTTAACATTCACGGAAGACGGATCCAACGATAACATCTTAGATTTTGCTTTCACCTGTTTTGCCTTGACCTAATCAAGAACTTGGACAAAGGTAAGAACAAAAAAAAACTATAAAGCGAAGCAACGCAACAGAAGAACCTTAGACCCGGGAGTTAAAAGCGCTGTCATGCAACTATTTAGCAACTTTCACAAACGGTAGCTACCTGAAGTGAAACTAAATTACATGTTCAGCCCAAAAGTTTTCCATTTAGAGCTTATATTAATATAGCAATAATATGGTGCCTCAACCAATACTATACCAAAACGCAGGGTGCTATCTGGTCACGGCGGTTGTCGATTTCACGTGCCGGAAGTTACGCAAGTGTGAAATACATTATCTGCACACCGCATGACAAAGGGCCGACAAATCTAAGTTTTCGAAAAGAAGATTTGCCGGCCGAATCGATTTATCAAGCACTGCTACTGTCCGCCCGGGGTGGGGGGGGGGGGGACTCCCATATGAAACAGACGGGGATGCTCGTCGGAAATTTTGAAAAGAACCCCTAAAAGAGACAAATCTGGGTGTGGCTCAAGCCTTTCTTGACCCCTAAAAGATACCAAAAAGCTAAGAATGGAGTTTATATTTGTATATATCTTCGTGTGTAACCCTAAACGAGACCATTATGGCTAAAAATATTGGCGTTTTGGGCGTTTTTTCCCGGAACACCCTAAGCGAGACCAAAAGTTCGAAATTTACACCCCTAAGCGAGACGACGAGCATCCCCGTCACTTTCATATGAGAGTCCCCCCCCGGGACTGTCCGGAACGTTTCGGTCCGATTTTCGGATAGGATATGCCTTCTAATTACACGGATAGGATAGGCCTTCTGTTTACACGGGGCCGTTCTGGAACCGGTGCGGGACGGAACCAAAACTGGACCTGCTATTTTGCAGGTCAAGTTATGGAACCGTTCCGGACCGGTTCCAGAACCGTCCTGTGTAAACACATGGATCGGTGCCAAACGCTTCCGTGTAAACAGAGGCCGATTCGGTCCGGTCCAGTTCGGAACGGCTCCGGTCCGGTCCCGTGTAAACGTAGCCTAGCTGGTTAGAGTATAAAAATGACTGAAAAAACGGCAAGGACAGGACTAACACCAGGCGTCCGTCTTATAGAGATCTTCAATAAGGGAGAGTTGACTCTACAACTGTTTTGCCTTAGCCTAATCAAGAATTTGAACAAGGGTAAGAACTGGATAAAAAATATGCAGCAAAGCGAAGCAACGCAACAGAAGAACTTTCGACCCGGAAGTTAAAAGCGCTTTCATGACCATGCAACCATTTAACAACTCTATCAAACGGTGGCTTACTGAAGTGAAACTTAATTACAAGTTCAGCCCAAAAGTTTTTCATTGAGAGCTTATGTTAAAATGATAAAAATAGTGCCTCAACCAATCACCAAAAAGCAGGGTGCTTTCTGGTCACGGTGGTTGTCGATTTCATGTGCCGGAAGTTACTCAAGTGTGAATTGATTATCTGCATACCGCAGGACAAAGGGCCGACAAATCTCAAATGGCGGTTTTCGAAACGAAGATTCGCCGGCCGTATCGATTTATCTACCACTGCTGCTAAGCTTTAAGTTGATTTAAAGCAAAGTACTTCGTATTCCTGTTTACACTGATCAGTTAAGACTGGACTGTTTTCAAGAATGCATGGAAAAGAACTATCACTTCAAGACGTGGAAATCAGTTACAAATGGCGCGTCAAGAAAATTGGATAACAGCTTCGCCGAGGGCTTAGGTTTTGTCGTAAATGAGGAAAACAGGATTGACAATGTATCAGCGAACACCACGGTAAGCAAGTCTATGTTTTTATTTTACTCAGTTGAAGTTCACATGGGGAAAATTAACCTTTGCGTGGAATGTTTACATAATGTTGATAAGATCAACAATGTCACGGTCGGTTAAATTAACGAATTTTAAGCAACTTTGAGATCTGAAAGCATCGTACTAAATCATTTCTCCAGGAAATCCTTTTAGTATCGAAAAGAACAATCATTTATCTGTCTAATACCAAATTTTCGGCCATTTATTTCGCTTCGCTCATACTTAAATAAAGCGATAAGTTTGACCTATTTTGAATTAAATCAAAAGTGTGTCGAATAAACTTAATTATATTTTGTAAATAAAAGGACTTTAAGAGCAGAAATTGCTTTCGACGTACTAATTTGATGTTATTCTTCGATATTAAATAGGTATTTTTCTTCCAGAGTGCTTTATTTTTCGACGCGAAGCTAACAAACTCGGCATAAATTTTGAGCTCCGAAAGCGTCAATTTTGCTGGATTTTAGAATGATCGATTTTCTCGAAAACAAATCGATATTTAGCCAAACAAAGTATACTGTGATTTATTTTATATTAAGGCCTACCCATGGTAAGAGAATGAGCGAAATCCATTACAGGGCTCTTGCCAAGAATTTTCATTTTTGTTTGAAATTTGTGCATATGTCCTCTTAACAGGTTAGAGAGTTAATGAAATATTGGTTTTGAATATAGCAGGCTTTTCTTTTTGTTGCTTTGTCAGCTATTATTCCTAGCCAATGGCCACATGGAAGAAAAATTACAAAAAAGCATTAGTTGTTTATCATCTTGTGAACTTTGTTTTACTGAAATGTAAAATATACAGAAAAATATAGACCATTGTAATGGTGAGCAGACAGAGTCCTATCCTAACCAAGGAAGTGATTTGTGTCAAAGATTAACATTTAAGTAATATGTACCCTTATATTTGTGACAAACTGATGTAACAGCAAGAGTAGGAAATGTTCCTTGCTCTTGTACAAAATAACTTTGCCATTGATAAGTTACGTTTAATCTTCTAACCAATTAAGTAGTGTGGCTGATGATACTGTCTCATCTTATAGGTTGAAGATTCTTGGAAGCAAACAGAGTTTATTGTGTTGCCTCATCGTGAATCTAAAGACGTGTTCATTCTTGGTGGAATTGACGACATTCAGGCTCTGCTGGATGATAGCATGGTGAGCAGACATTTTTATGTTCTGAACAACACAATATCCTTTCAGGAAAATGAATTGTTTTGTTATGAAACTTGTTTCTTTTATTTGTAGATCAATATATCTACCATTGCTGGTTCACGACATGTTGGCCCAATCAGACCAAGAGTGGAAGACTGGCAAAGACAACTCCACCTCTTTAGTGAAACACTGGTGAGAAAAGTCCCTCTTCTTATTGCAGTTTTTAGTGATATGTGAGCTTTGAAAGTCAAAGCCCAACTAATGATTGTGTTTTTCTCTGCCGTCAATCATAATTATGTTGACAGCCAACAAACCATGGAAAACAGAAACAAACACGATGGATCCAAATCTACCAATCACAACTGACAGATGTGACCTTTTGACAGCAGCAATGACTGCTAGCCGTTGGTTGTGGATTTAACTTCAGAGTTCACATAAACTAAAAACTGCAATAATATAAAGTCCAAATTCATAACTGCTAGCATATGCTAGAAACAAAAATAAGCTGTTTATTTTGAAATTCTCATTTTTACTGATACAGAAAGGCCATTATGAAATTGCTGTTTGCCTCCGTCCCGAAACAAGCCTTGTGCAAAACCAATGTTTGTTTTTATGCAAATCAAACAAATTTTAATATAAACGGTTTTGCACTGTAAAGACTTGTTTTGAGACAGAGGCAAATGGTAACTCAAAATAATGTATTGCCACCAGTAAATCTGCAACTTACAGTTATCTTAGAGATGAATCATGGCTAAAACCTTTTCAAAGCGTAGAAGAAGTAATAAAGTTTACGATCATGCAAATTAAAGCTTCTGTCTCAGCTATATTTTGCATTGTTCTTGTTGTTAAGTTTCATCTTCAGGGATTCATTAATAAGATGTAGCACATCAGATTACATTCAACAACAACAACAACAATCTTTTATTTGTGCCCAGAAGAGTTACAATAAATAAATACAAGCAAGAGGAAAAATTTACAATAAAAAAAGGGCACAGCCACTTAGATTGCAGATATTTTCACTACATTTTTAGTGCAGAATGCACTATTGTGATGGTTTGGTGGGTTGGCGTTTGCTAAACCCCTAAACCACTAAACCACTAAACCACTAAACCACTAAGCCACTAAACCGCTAACGCGGTGTAAACTTTTAATCACCAATTAATTAATTAATATCAATTAATTAATTATTTCTGTAAAGGGGGGAGGGGATGGAGAGCACCTGACCGTGTGCCCTTGGTAAATCGGGGAGTCCATTACGATACTTACAATTGAAGAACTCAAGGTATATATTTGTTTCAGAAAGCACTATGCTCTCCTTGTGGTACAATTCTTTCTGGAAAAAAATACTTTGCGCTAAACGCATGCGCAGATCAGTCTTCATCACGAACATTGCGTTTTTCTTCTGCAGAAGGATTCGTGTAGACTCCGTGGCCCCAAGTTAAAACCACAAATTAATTGAATTAGACAGTAAGGCGTCATAGCAGATCATGTGAAATAATTCTTGATATGGCAATGCTGTTTTCTTAGAAAAGGTGATCTAGCATCTCATAATTAATTGATAACCTGATAACATCTGTGTTATAATCAATGTCGCCTTCTTTGCAGAAAATAAATCACGTTACCATAGACATCATGTTACATCCGTTTTCGACAAAAACAAAAGTATGTTACATGTTTTTGACAAAAACAAAAGTATCTTGTTTGCTGTTTCAATAACAAACTGAAATTCAAGCTATCGAAAATTAAAATAACAGTGACGTGTTTAGAAATTTTGTATTAAAGCCTAACGTGGTGTGCTTTTCAATGCGGTTGAATTCCTGTAGAATCCGTGGCGTTAATTTAATTAGACTTAAAAGGCATCACAGCGATCTGCGAGAAAAAAACAACAATATCATGTTACATCCGTCACTTCCTTTCCTTTTATTTGTTCTCCATCGGTTGAACTAACCTCCGTTTTATTTTGTAAAACCTCTGCCGCTTTAGTGTTTGAACATGCTTTCGTGACGGTTCCGACATTTCTTGAAAGAAATCTTCACACTACGTGCTTCTCGGCTTCATGCTTGAGTGAGCGTGTGACGTGTTCACAGCGCTTTCGTAAATCGTAATTAGGTATGCAAAAACTTGCACCGGGATTTTCGGCGTGAACACCTGATAACCAGGAAACAAATATCCTAGCTGTACTGCGTTTTAAAAACCCTTTCGAAAAAGATGTTTTTTGATTAGATTTGTTCTTTAGTTTTGAGAATCGTCTTTCGTGCAGTTTAAACCGTAACTTAATTAAATTAAACAAATGTCATCGATGTCGCCGTAAAACAAACAAAAAAAAAGAGTTTCATGTTACGGCATTTTCAAGGAAAACAAAAGTATTTTGTTACAAACGAACAAAAGTGTCGTGTTACGTTTGCAAAGATTAACGTAAGGAACACCTAGGAAAGAATACAAGTAGCCTGTGAACAGTTTTTCCGAAAGTAAAGTAAAACAAATAAACACGAACATATATAAAACATCATACTTTCAATTGTTCCATATTGCATTCTGCACTTACCAAATCATCGAGATTTTTAAAATTTAAACTTAGTTTTTGTCTGCATGTTTGTGTGTTGTTGTATTTGTTAATATTTAAGTCCTAAGTACCTGAACCCTCTAAAAATTATTGTATTAAACACTAAGAATGGCTTCCCAGTGCCCAATCTCATTAGCCAATGGTGGTTATTTCGGGCAGCCATGTACTTCATTTTATTTTATTCTTCTTTGTATATTTGTAAATTTAATTTAATTTAGAGGTGCAAATAAAGTTGTTGTGTTGTTGCCTTTACCTTTATCAAATTAAAGTGCCTATGAAGTAAAAAATTTTTTTGCTTTTTTTGGTAGCTTATTATGTCTACTTTCCGAAAAGCTAAAAAAATAATAATGTCAAAGAGAGAAAAATCGGACTTTTTGCCGCCTAAAGTGCCCTCAGCAAGACAAAACAGTGGGTCCGGAGACTGGACACGAATTTGGCTCGGATGACGTAGTTAGTGGTTCCACGGATCAGTTTACACTTAGATTGTGTTGATACACAGTGAAGTTTACTACTTCAGCTGAGATTGTTGCTTCTTTTTCGTTGATAAATCGAAATCTTGTTCGAAAAGAACGATATGTCGCCATCTACGGACTTGGCAGAGCGTGTTCCTAGCAGAAAAGAATCGCACAACGAAATATCGTGACACTAAATGGACTGAAGTAGTTAGTTGGACCTGTCCAACCGCCGCCAGCCGATCAAGCGCTCTTTCACACAAGCGCTGGTCGACGAGGACGATCGAAGTTCGGCGAAGCATATAAAAAATGAACAACTAGAATTGTTATTGTGTCCAAAAGCACGTACATCGACGGGCTTTGATTTTGTGGCTGGTTTCGCAGTGTCGCAATGTGCTTCGGAATTGACACGAGCGCTGCTTGCCGCGCCGGGGTTGCTTGCTTGTCGAATGTGTATTAAAATTCAGGTTGCGGTACGCCTATCCCGGTGGTTATTCGGTATTATATCACGATTTGGTGATTTTAATACAAGTAACGATCAGTTGCTCGCTTTCATTTTGATTGTGTTCTTGTGTGGGAAAGCACAGTGGATTGACATATTTCTCCGAAGCGTGAGAGCACTGAGAGTATACTGAACTGAGTGGCATAATTAAACTTGACAACACGGCAAGATAACACTTCTTCAAACTCAAGATTAGCACTTTTTGACTTAAACGAAACCAAAAATTTCCTCTTCAAGAATAAACAGAGCTGTAGTTGTTTCTCTTTATGGTACGTTAGCCCTACGGTATATTTTCAACCGTCTTTATCCGGATACGATAAATCCTGATTACAGTGCGTGTTTATCGGCAAATAATTCCGGCGAAGGTAGCCGTAAATTTTGTCCAAGATTTTGCAAGATCTCAGTGTATTATTTAAAAGTGTATTCGCCATTATTAGAATACTGCCGGAAATTTACAAAGATCCAGCAGACGTGAATGACAACATTCGAAGCGCGCTACTTGAAAATAAACAAGCATTTCTAACTCACTCAAGTCAAATTTACATTCCATATTTTTGCTTCTTTCACAGATGTATTCGTTTGCGTCTGGCGATCGATCGTTTCAATTGTTTGGGAAAGGAAACGACTGCTACCTTACGAATGATAAAACGATCTACTAACCATACAAATTAAATTTTGAGGAACGAAGTCTCATAATAAAAGAATAACACGGAAACTGTACCCAGCTGTGTAACATGTTGTAAACTCCTGGCGCGACTGCTAAATCTTTCTTTCGGCTAGTAAGGGCAGAATGATATAGAGACGACCATATCATTTACAGAGATAACTCTTTTAATAAATTTCCTCTTCGCTTCATGACTTCACCGTTTCATTTGTGGTAAGGATGAGCTTGTGCTGAGAACAGCGATCCAGGAACTGCCGACGGAACAGATTCGTTTCTTCTTGCGTTTTCATCAGAACGAATAGCTTTACGATACAGATGGAAATTTCGCTTCCATTTACTCTGCGAAGCTTCACCAAAGGAAATAAGTGTATTTGTTGCAGTTTCGTTTGCGCAATTGCCTTTGTTTGACTCAAAAGCCGAAATATAGCTTTCGCCAGCCCTCTTTGCTCTCTTTGCGCCATAATCCTGGTGTCTTTAGAACCACTAAGTACGTCATTTCCGGTGAAACCCGAGCGTTTGGCCGCGCGCGAAAAGGACCCACTTAAAATTGCGAAATCCAAACTTCGAGGCTCAAAAAATACTAGAAAAAAACGCTTTTGATCGCTTAAACACGTATATTCGTGCTTACTATGACATAAACTAGTAAATTGAGCAAAATTATTTTTTACTTCATAGGCACTTTAAAGGTTATAAAATGAGCTACAAGGGGATACTTAGAATTGTTGTGTAACATAACTGTATTCTTGCTCTTCTAGGATGAGTGGATGACATGTCAGCGTAACTGGTTATACCTTGAGAGTATATTCAGTGCACCAGACATCCAGCGTCAGCTGCCAGCTGAAGCCAAGATGTTTTTGACAGTTGATAAGTCCTGGAAGGAAGTCATGAGAAAAGTTCACAGGCTGCCCAATGCACTCAGGGCTGCTACTCAACCAGGTGGGTTCTGTGTGCATAGAGCAGTTTTCAATTGAGTGTCGTAAAACCAAAACCAAAGTAATTAATCTGGCCAATCAGAAATGACATTGACAATCCAGTGAACCAATCAAAACTCGAAGCAAAAACATGTAGCTGATGCGAAGCGCGGGAATACGTGCACGAGCGAGTCACGATTGGTTTTGATTTTAGTTCTGATTGGTTGAGAAAGTGGCGCAAGATTTTTAAACCAATCACTGAGTGTAGTAATGCAAAACCAAAGCAAACGCAAATTACCTTCGATACTCAAGTGAAAACCGCTCTTTAACACAACTCATGACTAATTACTGTTACACATGCACTCTTGCCAGTTGCTTGTTTTGTCTTTCCAAACCTCACAATATGTTAAATAGTCAACAAATCAGACTTGTCATTCACAAGATGGTGGCTAGTTTTGCCCTGAGACTATTTTAATAGTTTTTAGCTCTTCTCTTTTGTTATAGGATTTAAAGAAAAATACCTACCTTCTTGTTTGTTGCAGGATTGCTGGAGATATTTCAGAACAATAATGCTCTCTTAGACCAGATCCAAAAGTGTCTTGAGGCTTATCTGGAGTCCAAATGTGTTATCTTTCCAAGGTATTTAAAGATGAATTCCAGTCCGTACTGCACAATCTCGGCTGCAATGTTTATGTGAGCCCACACGAAGGAATGTTTACAAGCAAATCTAAAAATTGCGCGACAAACTTACCTTTTTCTTCATTATTAACGTCAGATATCCTTGCAAAACAAATAATAACGAGTAGAAGAACCTTGACGCTATTTCAAACCGACGTTTCAGCTCATCGGGAATTCTTGAATGAAACGAACCGTAATGGCGGACTAAAAAACTTAATGTATGCTGTCACCGAAGTGTTACGTTTCAACGAATTTAAAACAAAAATGAAAACAAACCCCGAGTCTGCGCAGTACGGACTGGAAATCAGCTTTAATCTAACCAAGTGAACTACTTCGTTTTAAACTACTTTTGTGTTATACATGTACTAGGTTCTTTTAGTCTCGAGTAATTATTACTCAAGTGTTAGTCCATATACAGTAACTCACTACCTTGTTATTGTAGGTTCTACTTCCTGTCAAATGATGAATTGTTGGAGATCCTGTCGCAGACACGGAATCCACACGCTGTTCAACCTCACTTGCAGAAGTGTTTTGATGCCATTTCAAAGTAGGTGTACTTCTCGTGAACATCCACCCAATTCTCACCATAAGTAGTAGCAGTAGTAATACTTGATTTTACTGGTAACAGTGATAAGCTTATACAAACTAATTGGAACACTAAATAATGACATAATGGAGCATTTTTACTTCTTATTTTTCACAGACTTGAGTTTGGCACTGCTGCTCAACCCCCAGCTACTCCTCAATCAGGAGCAGAAAAACCTGTCACACCAACTGGAGAGAGACGTGAGTATAGCTGTAAACTGCAGGTCCAATTGATTTTCAGGTTAAATTTTATTCCTATCTGGGATATTCTCTTTCAACCTGAAGATAACACTCTTAAAATGATAAAAAAAAACCAAATTGAACCCATTCAAAAGAAATCCCAGTTTATTAGCTCAAATTGTGATTGATTATTAGAGTATTATCTTAACTTTGAAATAGATTTAAGCTAAAGTCAATATGACCTTCATTGTAAAACATAGCCACACACTACAAGGATGTGCTCTAAGAAAAATTATAAGGCCGAGCCCAAAGGTTCCAAACTATTAGATCCAGGGTACCCAGCATAAAGCTTATATGAAAGAAATAAGATTATCTGGTCGCCCAAAGACAAAAGTTAGTCGCCTGAGGCTAGGCACCCGGGCACCCTTAGAGCATAGTCCTGCACTATCTGTAAAGCTGCTGTTGCAAAATTTTATTTAAAATTCAGGGAACATTTTATTATCATTTACTTGCTTACCTCAAAACATTATCTCAATTAGATTATCAGCTATAATCTAAAATTATGCACATTTTTTGAATGGTCACACATTCTTTACTCTCAGCTTTGGGTGTATGAAATTGCTTGGCAAGCAAAAAGAACATAATGTCAATCTATTCCAGCACCAGAAGCTCACATGAGTGAGATTCTAAGCATAACTGCAGATTTCAATCTGTATGATTTTCCTACGTGTTGTAGGATAACAGTCTAAAGTACATTGTTTTTTTATTGTAGCTACCTCTGCCAGTAAGGCCAGTGAAACAAAGACCAATGACATCCTGGCTATGATCTCACCAGAAGGAGAAAGAGTTGCACTTACAAAGGCAAGACAAATATCCTTTTTTCTTCTTTGAACATGCAACAAAATGTAAACATAAGCACTGAATATTAAACATTGAACATTTACTTTGGGACAGATAAGGGGACCCTGGCAATGGTCCATGGCACATGCACATCTTATGTGCATTTGTACATTTATTTTGATAAAAGTGAAATATGCAAATGGCCGCAACCATTGCTAGTGTTGGCATCCTTAATCCACATTAGCGTGTTATCTATATAATTTCTTACAGCTTGTGTTAACTTAATTAATTATGTGGAAGTAGTAAAGCAATAGTAGCAAAGCAATAGTATGTAGGCTTCTTTGATCACAGCTGAGCTTTCTCTTTATTATTCACGACAGAGAGATTAAGTGTAATTTTCTCTGAACATTGTAGGGCTTGAAGGCTCGTGGTAATGTAGAAGACTGGCTGGGTAAGGTTGAGGAGTCCATGGTTTCCTCGCTCAGAAAACTAGCCAAAGCTTCCATTGCTGATTATGAAAGCAGACCGAGGGAGGAGTGGGTGACACTTCACGCCAGTCAGGTATACATACTTTATCATAGATCTTGCTATAGAGACTTTGTAACTTCTTTAACATTACTTCATCATAGATTTATAAAAACAGTTGTTAGGGATTTTGCAATTTGTCAATTTGTGGTGTTTAACAAGTGTGCAGTCCCAGAAAATATCCATGCCCACTGGTACATACCCCATGTATTTGGTCATTGGAAATTCTGAGGGAGTGGGAGGTTTTAAAAGCCAAATTTTTTTTAAGGAAATTATGGGGCTTGACTGGAATTTTTGAAAGGGGTGGGGATTAAAACCAAACACCTTTCATCAGATGTTTTTAGGAGCAACACAACTAGAACTATACAATCTTCTTGTATTTATCACTGACAACATCTTTTACAGCAGTTGCATAACCGTTATCAGCAAGACTTGTGCAAGCGAAAGTGAACTTTGTAGTGGAAAGGTTTATAGGGCAAATAAAGGCTTCCAAGGGAACCCAAGAAAAATTTTTAAATTGTAAAAATATTGTTTCTTCTTTTAGATTGTTCTAACGGTTTCTCAGACCATGTGGTGTAAAGACATCACTGAATGTTTGATCACAGAAGGTGACAGACTAGAAGCCATGAAGGGAGCTGAACAGATGTGTGTTCAGGTGCGGTGACAAATATATATCTATTTTTTTATTTGCGTTGAGCACTGTGGTGCTTTCTGAACAAAAAAATTGAGAAAGGAAGGGAGGGGTAGGAAGGAATGAACTATCTTGTTTTTGATTTTTTTTTTTTTCAGGATTGCAACTGACTCAATTTTCTTATGAATGTCCTTATTGTTAGTTGATTTTCTTAGTTGCATTGTATTTTCATTTCTAGAATCTAAACAAGCTTGCAGCTTTGGTTCGTGGAGAGCTTCCAAAACTAACCAGAAATATTCTGTGTGCTTTGATCACAATTGATGTACATGCCAGGGATATAGTCACAGGAATGGTGGAACATCAGGTAATGAAACATAACATCAGTAGTCTCTAACAGTCATGAACAGTAACTTGGGCATAAGCCCCAAGTCAAGTTTTCTGCCGAATTCTTATTTTTTTTGTCGTGTTGCAATTAATGGTCCTGATAAGGATAGGCTTCATTAGGTTTGGTAACATTTGTAGTCAAATTGTGAGGTGCAAAGACCTCAAATTTTGAATTTTTCAGTTTAAGTACTTTTAGAAACAGGGTTCTGCAAAATAACAGTAACATAAAATTTGAAGCATGATGTTGAATGTTTTAGGTTGATAATGTGAACAGTTTTGAGTGGGTCAAGCAGCTGCGTTATTACTGGGATCCAGATCTGGACAACTGTGTAGTGCGCATGTCAAACTCTTTGTACATATATGGTTATGAGTACCTTGGTGCCTCCGCTCGCCTGGTTATCACTCCACTTACAGTAAGACATTTTCTTGATATATTATTCTGTTTTTTATGTTCTATCCCAGGATATCCCTATCTACCCCATGGAATGTCATTTTTTCTGAAGCATTGGGTGCAGGTCTCAAAGGACAATTTTTTAAACAGAAAAGAATCTACATCTACATTTATTAAATTTAGTCAGTAAAGGTCGTGAGACATCACACCAACTTTCCTTAAAAATAAATTACAAATGTCAAGCTGAATAAAATATAAAATAATAATAATAAATAATGTGTATAAATTTAAGAAGAATTACATTTAGTCCTATTTTCTAGCTTTATATATCAACTTGTTTAAAATTATGAGGGTGAGCACTTAAGCCAAAAAACTTTTCGTTGAGGGGTATAGAATAAGAGATATTTTCTGGAATGACATAATTTTTACTAAAAACACAATCACCCAACACACACAAATTTTGTGGAACTACTGTGGCTTGCTACACTTGTAACATTGCATTTACAGCTTCATTTAAGCAAGTGCAACAGAGACAAAACATCTTACAAGGGGATTGCTTTCACAAGCAAAACAAATTGGTATAGATGTACAAAAGCATGAAGCACAGAGTTACCAATTCAAGTGACTGCATAGATGTATAGATATTAAGGTATTTCTTGTTTTTGAAGGATCGGTGCTACTTGTGCTTGATGGGAGCATTACAGCTTGACCTGGGAGGTGCACCTGCAGGGCCTGCTGGAACAGGAAAAACAGAGACCACCAAGGTAAACAAAATAGAACTTAACAAAGTTCAAAGTAGTCACAATGGCTCACGCGGTACATCTCTACTTACCGGTAACAGTTATTACCATTAATGTTATTATAAATAATTGATAAAGAAATACCGATTTGTGCATGTTGACTAGAGTACAAGCATTCCTTCATTTTTCTCAGTGTCAGTCAAGTGGGTAAGTGTGCAAGCAACCCTGAAAAAATAAATGAATGCTGGTAATTTAAATGCTAAGGGGTTATCCTGCAATTATAGACTAGCATCGCTTCTAATTTCCTTTTGCTACAGAAACTGGATTCAAGCACTGGTTATGTGGGCCACTAGCTAGGCTAGAATGTTTACCTACCTACTCAGTGAATAGAAATTAAATCACTTATGGATTCATGTCATATGTAGCCCACCATTTGTAAACAAAAATATTTTGCTGAGAGTGGAGAATTGTTCTACTCTGTAAACTGAAAGTAATTGATAACAAGAATTGTTATGGGATAATTGTTTAGATGTACCAAACAATTTTTAGGACTTTTTTTAATTTTTAAGTGTTTAAATAACTGCATGGCATGTCCCTCAATATCTGTTCTTGTATTGTGTAGGATTTAGCAAAGGCCCTTGCTAAACAGTGTGTGGTGTTCAACTGCTCTGAAGGACTGGACTTTAAAATGATGGGACGGTTCTTCTCTGGCTTGGCTCAGTCAGGCGCCTGGTGCTGTTTTGATGAGTTCAACAGAATTGACATTGAAGTGTTGTCTGTTATTGCACAGCAGCTTCTCACCATCAGAAATGCTAAAGTGGCAAAGGTAAAACAAATAGTGTCAATAAAGACATATACAAGTCTTACAAGGGTCAATATTATGCTATTTTAATTGCATAAGGACCCAATAAACATTTTAATAAGAGAGGCGATAGTTTTAAAATGAAATGCATCACCACACTGGCTTCTTTGCCGGTTTAACTTGCCAACCATTTAACATCCAAACGATATTGCTTATAGTAGTTTTTGTTATTTTAGGCTTCCCGTTTCATGTTTGAAGGCCGTGAAATCAAACTTATTCCAAGCTGTGCAGCATTTATCACTATGAATCCTGGATATGCTGGTCGTACAGAATTGCCAGATAACTTGAAAGCCTTGTTTAGACCCATGGCTATGATGGTACCCGACTATGGTAAGGATAATGCCTTCTCGGTTTGCTCAAGATAAACCCCCAAGTTTGCCTACCCTACTGTACTCACCCTACCCTGCCTTACCCTACCCTACCCAACCCTATCCTGCCCAGCTGCCTTGCCCAAGCTTATGCTACCCTACCCTACCCCACCATACCCTACCCTACCCAATGCTACGCTACCCTACCCAACCCTATCCTACCTTCTTCTTCCCTACCACGGATACCCTACTTTTTATCTTGTTGTATAGGAGACTAACAATTTGAATGTTTTGTTAAAAAAACTAATTAAAGCACTACTCAATTATAGTTGTTATAATTCAGAAATTACAGTAAAAGATGGACTCATAAGATAGAGTCACATTACATTAATGCATTGAACAAACTTGATCATTTTATTCTTGCAGCCTTGATTGCTGAAGTGATTTTGTACTCAGAAGGTTTTGAATCCTCTAAAAACCTTGCTCGTAAGATGGTTCAAATGTACCGACTGTGCAGTGAGCAGCTCTCCCAACAGGATCATTATGACTTTGGTATGAGAGCTGTCAAGTCTGTGCTGGTCATGGCTGGAGCACTCAAGAGAGGAAATCCAAGTCTGAATGAAGACATAGTGTTGATAAGAGCTCTGAGGGACAGTAACTTGCCAAAGTTTCTTAAACAGGATGCTGAGCTCTTCAGAGTGAGTACAAAGCAATGTTTAGTACCGTTTCTTCTTCGATTAAATGCTGAGTGTTGAATTAGCACCAGGTTTTTAGGTGGAGTTGTAAATAACACCCTCAAGCATTTATTTCAGGTATAAAAAGCTGCATGTTGTTGTAATGGCAAGATATATGACTGTCAAAAAGTAATGTATAAAACCCCCTTCTTAATAACCACTGGGCTTGAGTAAACTGCCTGAGTCAAACAAAAGGCTCCACAAGGCCAAGTTTGAAATAAATGCTGGGGCGTTTAATTGAGAAAATATGGTATTTTATTCTAGATATTCTGTTACTCCTATCCAGCTTTCAATAAGGTCCACAGTTGTATTATCCACCAGACAGGGTTATGTCTTACTTTTTTGTGTTTTTTTTTTTTCTTGTAGGCCATTCTATCAGATCTTTTCCCTGGCAAGGAGATTCCAGATCATGACTATGGCAAACTGCAGGCCACCATAGAAGATTGTTTACTAAAGAAGGGTTGTCAGGTACATTAAAACATCCACCTTACCTTATGTTGAATGCTTTATGCCCACGCTGGATATTCTAGTCTGCAAACATAGAAGCAGAGCTGGATCTTGTCTCTGTCTTACTTGCTTTAAGTACATCTTTAAGTACATCATTTGACTACTTCAATAAATACAACCCACTTTTATCCATGTTGTTTTTGTTTAGGTTGTTCCATCAATGGTGAAAAAGACAATTCAGTTGTATGAGACAATGATTGTTAGACATGGTGTAATGACTGTGGGACCCACTGGAGGAGGAAAGACCACAAGCTATGAGGCAAGCAAATCAGAAAATGTGATAAACAAGTTATAAATTAAGAACTTGAAAGATGGATTAAACCTCCTTCTTTTTGCCATATTATTTTTGACAGATTCTTAAAGACACCCTCACAACGTTACACGAAGAAGGAGATGAAAACCCTTATTATCAAAAAGTGCGAACTTATGTGCTGAACCCTAAGGTATGCCTGTCTGCTTATATCTTGTTCAATTGTATAATGATTGTCGGTGAATAAAGGCCGGTTTACATGCTATGATTTGTCAGCCTAATTTGTTCTAAGCAAATTTACACACTCCGACTTCTTGGTCCAATTTTCTTTGCTTTATTTGAATTGCGAGTATGTGGCAATGCAAGTGGGCGCTCATTTTTCTATCAAATCTGGGCCAAATTGGGCCGACAAATCACAGCGTATAAGCCGGACTTAAATGATAAAGGAAAAATGTTCATTTCCTTTATGTTGTTTTCATTATCATATTTCTTTATATTACTGTAACGTATTATTGCAAGAGGGGCTACTATTATTTAAAGCGTTGAGATTTTTATTTTTTAATTAATTTCACAATTGTGAGACAAAGAAAAAATTTTGAGTACGATATACATGCATGGTTCACCAATGAATTGTAACAAAGTGTGACTGTGTTATTTGCAGGCTGTTAGCATGGGTGAGCTGTATGGTGAGATTAACAAGCTGACCATGGAGTGGAAAGATGGACTCATGGCGATCACAGTCAGAGTCTGTGTTCAGGTACAGAAGTTCAATATACTTCCTGCCACTTTGATTCACTATCAAATTGAGGTATTAGCCTTCCATTACTTGCTCCGCACTTCATGGGAAAATCAGGGTCTCAAGTGGAATGGCTTTGTAGTCCATGATGGAGATTTTCATCGCAATAAATTTGTGATACTTAGAAATGTCTGTTGACAAATTATAGCACATTTTAAACTCATGGACACAATTTTAAAGTTGGTGGGCTCATTGCGAAGTGTACTCAGTTACTAAGATATTAGTTGTGTAAATAGAGTCGAAAGGAAAGTGAATGTGAATAGTTAAGTCACCAATTTTTTTCCCAACAGGACACGACTGAAGATCACAAGTGGATTGTATGTGATGGGCCTGTGGATGCTTTATGGATTGAAAACATGAACACTGTTTTGGATGACAACAAGATGCTGTGTTTGGCTAACAGTGAGAGAATCAAGCTCAACAACACCATGCATATGTTGTTTGAGGTGCAGGATCTTGCCGTGGCTTCACCTGCCACAGTCAGCCGGTATTTACAAGCCTCTTCTGTCAATAGTCATACCATAAAGCTCTGCCTTAAACCTAGCCTGGGGCCACGTGTTCTGTTGTTGGGCAGGATACTTTACTCTCATAGGCCTCTCTTCACCCAGGTGTATTAATGGGTACTGGCAACATATCCCTGTGATGTACTAGCATCCCATCCAGGGGGGAGTAGAAATATCCTAGCTGCTTAATGCTACAGAAATAGGGATAAGCTCCAGCAGTATGGCCTGCATGGCTCGAGGCTTCCCTTTTTTCAAACCTAGCCTGCAGAAACACTGCATAGGTAAACTGTCACAACACAACACAACACAACACAACACAACACAACACAACACAACACAACACAACACAACACAACACAACACAACACAACACAACACAACACAACACAACACAACACAACACAACACAACACAACACAACACAACAAAAGCACAACACAACACAACACAACACAACAAAAGCACAACACAACACAACACAACAAAAGCACAACACAACACAACACAACACAACAAAAGCACAACACAACACAACACAACACAACACAACAAAAGCACAACACAACACAACACAACACAACACAACACAACAAAAGCACAACACAACACAACACAACAAAAGCACAACACAACACAACACAACACAACAAAAGCACAACACAACACAACACAACAACACAATTGATTTATTGCCCCTTTAAACTGCCCCACATCTGTTCATAGTATCTGTACATCAAACCCTTTCTTTATGCATTGCTGATTTTGTTTTGTGTGTGTTAGCTGTGGTATGGTGTACATGGACCCCAATGAACTGGGATGGAGACCTTATGTCAAGTCTTGGATGCAAAAAACTTGTACGAAAATGAAAGACGAAACAAAGGTATTGACATTATGTAGCTCATAATAGTTTATTTTACAGTTTTCCTAAATATAATGGGCTTAGTATTGTATATCTAGACTGTCTATTAAAACTAGGCAGAAAAACATAAGTTATTGCTTGTCTGAAGATTCAAGGTATTCCAACTGTCCGGAATTTCGGATACAAGGGACACAATGTTGAACGTATCCAACACTATGGTGGCCCATCATTATCATAGTAAAATATGCTAGCTCTTGCAAAGAAAAGAGTAAGAAATGTGAAAAAACAAAGAATAAAAGCAATCTAAATAGAAAGAAATTATAATTTTTATTAGTATAATTAAAATAATTAAAAAATAATAAAAATAATTTATGCACTAAAAATATTGTAAAAATATATAATTGAAAAAAAAAGAAAAAATTATAATTTATATTAGTATAATTAAAATAATTAAAAATAACAAAAATTATTTATAAACTAAAAATACTTGAAAAAATATATAATGGAAAAAAAGGGGAAAAAATCATTTTAAATCATTGTTTAAAACACAATTGGAAATCAACATTGAAAATCAACATTGAAAATAGACATTGAAAACAACATTGAAAATAGACATTGAAAATCAACATTGAAAATCAACATTGAAAATAGACATTGAAAATCAACATTGAAAATCAACATACGAAAAAAAACATTATTTCCACGTGGCCTATCGTTATCATAGACCAGGATGCTTTGCACGCATATTCAACATATTTCTTCCATAATTGAGCCCCAGAGGTCATTAGAAGCTCCTTATACACCAAGGTTGTCTTGACGGTACTTGATATGTGCAGTAGGTGATAACCAAAGTGTACATATTGTGAGTACGAGAGAGGAAAACGCAAAGAAACAATTCATTGTTCATAAGCCAAAGCAGTGGCCCATCGTTCTCGTAGCCCGCAATGACTTTAATCAGCGGACTTCAGCCAGCCTGCTTCAGCGGAGCTTGAGATCCTTGAGACCCGCAGTCATATCAAAGAGAATTAGCCTGAGAAATCCTACGTCCGACGTCCAAAATGAGTAGAATTCGAAATCCTGACTGGGAAAACGACGACAACCTAAAAGCCGACATGCAGAAATACGTGCTCCAAAATTTAACTCGTAGAGAAGTTCTAGACTTTCTGGCTCGAGACTATCCTCAATATGCGTGGAGTCTTCCAACGCTGAGTCGAAGGATGGCTCAATTTGGTGTGAAATATGTAGACTACGAAACAGACCTGAAAGCTGTAGAAAAGGCAGTCAAAGAAGAAACCAGTGGACCGGGACAGCTCTTGGGGTACCGATCCATGCACAAAAAGTTACGAGAGCACCACCATTTGGCAGTACCACGAGGGTTGGTGTACGATGTTATGACGCAGATTGACCCCGAAGGCCTTGAAAGCCGAGGAAAAGTTGGACAAAAGAAGCGACACAGAGGGCCGACTGGCACATTTACATCACTGGTAAGATATCTTTTCTATTTTTCACAGCTAGGTTCACGAAAGTTCGCGTTTATGATCGTGTTTATTAAATACATACAATGCTAGCCAACGAGTGAGGCATTCGAGGCATACACTGAAGCCAAACCAAACAAATGCGAGACATAATATACATCGTTTACTGTTTAGACTGTTAAAAAACTGTCTTTTAGCATTTCTGATTCTCACTGCCATTTTGAATGCCGATAAGACCCTGGAGACGAGCCTCCATTGACAACACTGTCACGCAATTGTCACGTTTACGGTATTAAGTAAATTGTTCATTTTTACGGTGAATGTCATTGTCCTGCTATCAAGTACTGTACTGAGATTTGTTACAAGGATATTCAATCCAGAAATAATTAGTGTAGTGTTTGTGGTTTTTTCACCTGCAATGTAATTATAATTTTGTTGAGTACTATTTTGGTTTATTTAAGGGCCCAAACCACACATACTCTGGAGATGGGCATGATAAACTCATTGATTTCATGAACAACACATTTCCGCTGGCTGTGTATGGCTTACAAGATGTCTTTAGTGGTTTCATTCTTTATTTAAAAGTCTGGCCCTCCAACTCTGATCCTAAACTGATAGGAAGGTGGTATTTGGAGTATCTTTATGAATCAAGAGGTAATTGCAGTTGATAGTTGTGATCATGTTTGAAAAATAATTTTGTGTGCTTCTAACTCTCCAAAATTAGATTGCCTGAAAGGAGTGAACTGAGAACACAAACCTCAGCAACCGCCATTTTAATCCATACACATGCAGGCACAATGAACATGTTATTGCACTATCATGCTATTATAATATTAAAGGCATCCTGGTTAACCCTTGTTGCTTCTACATGGATTTATGCCGGTTTTTTTTTTAATTTTCTGTTACCTTCAACAGTTATAAGCCAGCATCTTAGACTAGATAGAGGAACCGAGACTGGCATCATGGCAACCATTCATGCCTATCTTAGACAGACCGATGAATATGTTGATGATGCATCCAACACAGTTCACTATGGGCCTTCTACTAATAATAAGGTAACAGAATTATCACCTGGGGGGGGGAGGGGGGGCATGGGGGCAATTGTCCCCACCAGGAAAACTAAATTTCTTGCAGTGTTTGATTTTGCCGGACGATTTCCTGTAGCTATATTGGAGTTTGCCCCCACAATGCAGTTTAGCGGAGTTTGCCCCTGCTTAGTATTTGCAAATGAACATATTATTAAGCACTTTTGAGTTGCTCAAAGATGATGTGTAGTTTAACAACAGCTGTTGTCTGCAATCATTACACCTGCTTTCAGTGTTACATGCATAGCGGCTTTCTATCGACATTCATCTATCGACAACACACATTGAAATCCAGCCCTCCTGCATGACCTATGGGTTGTGATTGTGATTACGTATCGGTTGTGATTGGCTCATTTCAGACAGACTGTCGAAAGATCGATGTAGAATGAAAGTGTACACATAACACTGAAAGCAGGGGAAAAAATTGTTAGTGTTAGTTTTCTTTGATTGAACTGCCCTAGACTTCAAGTCTTCTGAACAAGGTAAACTAGTAGAAATTTAACATTTATTCATATTCAAACAGATTGAGAGGTGGTGGCGTGAGCTTCACAATAGATTGGAGAAATTCTTCAAGAGGCAGTTGCGAATGCTTTTTGAGAAAGGCTACTATGACCCTGATGATGAAGTTGACAGACACCTGTTGGCATTTGTATTTATCCCTGTAATACAAAAGGAAATGAACATATTCAGGGAAACAATATGGAACTCTCACAGAGTAAGAAGCCAGAAAGAAGCACAGATGCCCAAGGGAATTCCAAATCATTTGTACTCTTTCCCAGAAAGTTATGGTGCTGAAGAATGTGGTATGCTAACATCACAAACCTTTGCAATACTTCATTTGACACCAAAATTGCAATGTGTATATGGGGACTATGAGATACAAGTGAAGGTTACACACTTGTTTAATAGACTTAACTGCAGCTGAATTACCTGTTTTCCTTTAAATTTGCGGGTCTCTTATGCAGACCTGAAAAAATGAAATTATACATGGACAACTATTTTTTGTGCACAAAACATAGCTGGAGTCCAATCCTATCAGAGACACGAGTGAATAATAACTAAAATATGAAATATGACATCCTTCCATAAGGAGTAAACTACTGTATCATATCACCTTCACTTGCATCTAGTCATTGTGTTTGCAAAAGCTAGTTTCATAACTAGTCCTATCACAATCATTGTACTAGGATTATTAGTTTTAATATTAGCTGATCTTATGTTGTGTACAGTGAACCTTTTTTGTACATAGCAAATGGTTTTCTAATATTGAAGGATACTTGAGGGTAGGTGGGTGGGTCCCACAAATGAAAGACAGTTCAATTACTTTTTAATGAAAAATTAACTCTTTTTCTGACAATTTCCAGTGGTATTATCTTGATGTGGTAAAAACCCTAATTTGCAAGAAAAAATACCTTTTTCTGTAAGGTAAACATTATTTGACATGCTTTGCAACTGTGTTTCTTAAGGACTGCCAGTTACGCAAGAGGCATTAAATGAAGTTGCAGAAATGTCGGGTGTTATGACTTTTGGAGAGGACTTCCTTCCTGCAGCAGTGAGAACCGAATGTGAGAGGATCATTCCAGATGTGGATGGTATCAAACCCACAGATGCTGCAGAAACATTTTTATTTTTGAAGGCACATTATAACCAAGAGCACTCAACTTAACAAAAAGATTGTTTTTATTTCTATATTTCCACTGAAAGGTGGAGCAAAGACAGCAATAAATATAATATATTGAAATCATATGCTGTGTGTGGAAAGCACACTGGTTTTGGCTTAAGATTTTTGCTTGCAGTAATCAAAAATGAAAAGTACCCAAAATTTCTGTACTGTAGTTTAAAGTATACAACATATCTATACAAGACATTCTGAACTGTAACAATGTTTTTGAATAAAAAACACAACCTTATAAAAATGAATAAAATGCTTCTGTGGCAATGAAATTAACAGACAATAACATTGATCGCTGATTCAATGGTAATCTAAATACGAGTGCACTATCACTCATGCATACCATGTTAGCACAGAACAAAGGATTAACCACAGTCAGTATCATATGATAGTATTTGACATCAATATCAGGTGTTTTGAAGTTCCTGCTAAATTTCACAACCATTATGGATGCTCCATTGTTTGTGTATATAAAGTAAAGCTATCAAAAACATATAACCTTTTTTCATTTAAAACCATTTTAAAACCTTTTGCACACCTTGCATTCAACATTTGACTCCTTCCTGCCAGCGGTAATAGCAGGAGTAGTCCAACATACCAAAGGTGCCCATAAATAGAACTATTTAATAATTTTCACTATGTTACATCTGTCCCAACCAATTAAAAGAAGAAATTAGGGGTAAAGGCATTAATTAGGCAAGAACTTTTCCAACCATGTCACAAAACTTATTGCAGATATGTTCGTCTTTGAATGTGGCAATACTTGTAGAAGACAAATTTCCACAGCAGAAAAAGATTTCATCCTCATCCATGAGATCTGCAGTAGCAATCTCTGGATCATAGAGAGAATATCCTGAACCTTGAATATCTAAAAGCATTAATTTCTCTTCAGTTATTAAACTTGTGTAGTGCACTAAACATTGAGCTTTGTCAAAGATTTCTTGAAACTCTAGGTGGGCATCTGCTTTTGGAATAATGCACTTTCCATTGTTGTTTACATACTTTGTGAATTCTCCAGACACAAATTCTTCTACAGTCACTGGCTCATCATTTAACCTGGAATAGAAGACTTTGTTATAGGCAAATGATTGGCCAAACTCTTCTGGTACTATGCTGCTAAACTTCTTGGTTAACTGGCGGGCCACAGTGTGCATCTGTACTTGTTTCCTTGTATGAATTTCTGTTGTGGTCTTTAATGTGTCCTCGATGGTGTTCTTTGACTTGGCATTATACTTCTTTACCACCCATTTTTCTTTAAACTGGCTGCCACTTTCTGGTGTTGCTTTGAATGCATCACGGAATGCTCCAGATGCAAATTTCTCATCATCAACATAGAGTGTTAGACATTTCTCTGTTTTCCACTCTTTGTTGAGTAGGTCGAATGACTCCAAGTTCAGCACTGACTTTGTTCTGGAGACTGGCCTGACAAATTTACCAGCACGAAGCAGTTCTTCAATTGACACTGAAGCTGGGTAGCTTGGTGGAACCTCTGCTGCTTTGGTGGGTGACACAGGTTCACTGGCGAACTTTACACGCTTGACAGGCCTTTGATGTTCCTCACTACCAGCTGACATCTGCAGACTTTTGTATTGCTCGTCTTCATCTTGTTCAAAATTGGCCACAAATCTAACAAAGTATACCTGACAAAAGACCCAATGAAAGAAAGTGAGATAAGAATAGGTATAAAACACTATTAGATCCCATGCTCCAGAAAAAAAAAATCAACTTTCTATTCTGATGGTGACCATTCAATGTCATAATTTTATTCCTACAATTCCCTTTTAAACTCACCCCTAATGATAAGCTTTGGAAGCTGGTGCCTTAAAGGTTAGTGGGGGCCAGCTGCAAGCAGCAAAGAGGAGGTATCCATAGCAACCCTGGCAGTGGAAGCCACCCATACAGCAGCCACTAACAGACACCGTCACACTGAGTAAACTCAGTGGAGATATTACCTGTGGTAATACCTACGTGACACAGAAACCTACCACTGCATTGCCCACTACCCCTGAGGGCAGGTAGGGAGGGAGCAAAAATCCACAGCAAGTGATCCAATATGATCAACAAAGAAGTACTTTGCAAAGCAAGCAAGGCAATAATGTGAAGGCAATGCTGATAGCAAACACAACAACGGCCCCTGCAAAGCCCCAAGGGCCACCCCGAAGGCCACATCCAGCAAAGGCAGATACCGCTAAGCTCCGCGCGAGTTTAACTTTGCCTAAATTATATCTGGCTACGTCATATTTAGCCACATTTACAATTTAGGCCATTGGGAATTGTGTGCTTTATAAAGAAAATGTGCTCACCTTTCTTTGATGGTCTCTGTTGTCATTCTGGGCTATTTCATCATTTTTAGGGAGTTATGAAGTTTCTGAGCACATTTTCTCTATTTTATTGAAAAGAAGGTTGAATTTTATATATTCTATCGCTTTTATTCATCTTATTTTAAACTCCATACAAAGTCTTAAAGAGGGCTCAAATTCCCAATGGCCTAAGGGCATGATTACATGGCAAATTTCAGCCCGGTTTGCAAAGCTGAGATAATTTTCAGCCCGGCTTCCAAAACAAATCTTCTTAAAAACATGTTTGTGATTACACGGAGAGAGTTTTAGCCCGGGACAAAATTTCCAGCCCGGTTTTCGAAATCAAACTAGACTAACCTGCGATCGCTAGGGGTGGACGGGCTGAAAAACCTCGTGTATTAAATTGCGTTTTCAATTTCAGCCCTGGTTGAAAGTGAATTTACGGATGTACAGTGGTGGTTCTCAACGAAAGAAAATGGCTGCCACGATAATTATACAGTTTTTAAAAAGTGTTCAACCCGGCTGAAATTCTTCATGTAATAGCAAAACAATTACCGCCCGGCAGACCTGGCTGAAATTCCCCACGTAATCAGGCTCTAAGTTGTAACACAACACCGCGCTATTCAAGTAGTCACCTTCAACTCAATACGCTAACATAAAATCACTCGTACGATTGTATAAATAATTTATTCGATCGATTTCTCGAATCGTGAGTTTGGGTCGCCTGTGCTTTAACACTTGCAAAAGCTTTGACGCCTGCAGTTAATAGTTCTATCAGTAAACGACTTCTTGAGCTTACCTTATCTTTGCGGTGAGGTATTTGATTAATGTTTGTACACGATGGTCCCTTGTTCGAAACCAGGACATCGCACGAGCTCACCGGATAGCCAAAGTGTTCCGCGCAAGCAATCTTAAGATTTTCAAGCGTCAGATCATCTCTGGCAAACTCGACGAACTCCCTCGGTTGTACCGGGCGAAACGTTTGTTTGTTATCTGGCTCCGCGGTAAGCCTTTGCACAACAATTTCGCTTGGTGCCGTCCCTTTCGCACCTTTTCGAGGTTGTGTTGTTTGCTGGGTTCTCTTCATAGACATTTTCTCTTGCAGGTTCCTCCAAACGTCGTTCCTTTTGGGTGGCATCGCTGCTCAAAGACTTTTTCCTTTACACTAAGCACCTCTCGAATCAAAATCCGCCTGAAGAAAGGGGGCGTTTAGCTGAAGCGTGCAAACTTCACACTTCATACAAACAACAGAACATGTCCTTATTCGGGGTCGGACCACAGGAGGCCAGAAAAGGCGGGAAAGTCTTGGTGCAAAGCATCCTGGTCTATAATAACGATAGGCCACGTGGAAAAGGCGGGAAAGTCTTGGTGCAAAGCATCCTGGTCTATAATAACGATAGGCCACGTGGAAATAACTCTTTTTCGTATGTTGATTTTCAATGTCTATTTTCAATGTTGATTTTCAATGTCTATTTTCAATGTTGTTTTCAATGTCTATTTTCAATGTTGATTTTCAATGTCTATTTTCAATGTTGATTTTCAATGTTGATTTCCAATTGTGTATTTAACAATGATTTAAAATGTTTTTTCCCCTTTTTTTCCATTATATATTTTTTCAAATATTTTTAGTTTATAAATAATTTTTGTTATTATTTTTAATTATTTTAATTATACTAATATAAATTATAATTTTTTCTTTTTTTTTCAATTATATATTTTTACAATATTTTTAGTGCATAAATTATTTTTATTATTTTTTAATTATTTTAATTATACTAATAAAAATTATAATTTCTTTCTATTTAGATTGCTTTTATTCTTTGTTTTTTCACATTTCTTACTCTTTTCTTTGCAAGAGCTAGCATATTTTACTATGATAATGATGGGCCACCATACAACACCCAGTTTAGGATGGTTTTGAGCAGAAAAATCTAATGTCATAAAACGGTATCTGGTTTCTTTAGTTCAATAATAATCAAATCTTTGTTGCAAATAAACAGAATTACGAACAATTAATTAAAACTCATGGTCTGATGCATTTTGAGACTAAATTTTCTATGATTTTTGTTCTTCACAGGAGTATCTCATGAACTTGTTTGAGAACTACGTGGATAATGGTCTCAACTTTGCTCGGAAGAAATGTGTACAAGCCATGCAGCAGGTTAGATAAGCAAAACATTTGTTACCTTCCATTTACAGTAATTTATTATCCAACTCTGCTTCGTAAAGTACAAATATGTGCGGAACGAGTACCATACAAATATCTCACAATATTTTTACTCGTCTTATTCCCCCGACCCCACGAAAGATTAAAAAACGTGGCAAGTCATTATTTTGGGAAGAGAAATCCTTGGATAATAAATCTCCTATTAGACATTGTAGTTTGAAGTGTCACTGTCAATTTTTATTTGTCATTTGTATTTTGAGTCACCTTTTTGGCTTGCCAAAATACTGCATGACTCGTAGAAATATACAGCGATACTACACAAAAAGAAATGTATTATAATATATACCAGGGTTCATATGGGTCATGAAAAACCTGGAAAGTCGTGGAATTTAGAATTTCATTTTCCAGGCCTGGATAAATTACCGGGTAGGCAGATTATTGTTTTGTGAAGAAAAGAGTAAAAAGGTACCCGAAATCAAGATAATTTTTGAAAATTTCAAAGAAAAATGGCAAATTTAAGTCACGGAAAAGGTTATGGAAAGTTATAAAATTTCATAAGCTCAAAAAAGTACGAATCCTGTAATAATATATCTATATATTTACTGATGCGTTTTAGGCCTTCTGAATGTCTCCACAGTAACATATTCTGTTATCTGTTCTTCAGGTGGACATCAACAAAGTGACGACTATGTGTTGTCTCCTGGAGAGTTTTTTCTTTCCAGAGAGGGGTGGCCCAGACTTCAACATGGACACAAACAAGCTGCACTCTCTCATCTGCACCGCATTTCTCTTCGCTTTCCTGTGGAGTATTGGTGGTAACCTGGTCGAGAGCTCCATGGATGCGTTTGACTCATTTGCTAGGGACTTGTTCTCAGATACACACGATGTTAAGGTATATGGCCTACCACTTACCTAATTCTGCTCCTTAACCAAATAGAAACTTTTTATGCAAATGAAAGATCATTGCAGTAATGTACTCAACCTAAGCAGTTGAGAAAAGCAAGCCTGAAAAAAATTCAAGCTTGAACGGGAATCGAACCCATGACCTCTGCGATACTAGTGCAGCGTTCTAACCAACTGAGCTATCAAGCAAACAAGGAGCCGGGACTCGTTTCTCGAAGGACCTGAAAAGTTTTCGCACCCGAAAAGCCATAGCAATATTTCAAACCTTATGATTACAGAGTGTTTTATTCCATGATATTTTTAACATGAACAGAGGTTCCCTTTATACAAAGTTTCAGGCAAATATACTTCTCTGTTTTTAAGATCCAGATTACTTGAAATAGCTTTACAGGCCCAAAATGTTTCCGGGGCTTTTGAGAAACGGGCCCCTGGTCACTTGTGAGTTTGTAATATACCAGTATAAAGTAATTATAATCCATGAAATACTTTCGCCTGTGCGCGATTGGTTGAAAAGCGTGACGTGACACAATATACAGTACCCCAAATTAAATAAAATTGTGGAATATCCCAATTATATTACCCAAATGATATTCCCCAGATTACGAACCTTGTGATTTGTGTTCACGCGTCAGTTTTCAGCAGAGTAAATTGAATAGAATTAAGCATTTTGAATAGACCAACATCAACAGAATTATTTCAATGTTTAAAAGCTTTGAGAGAAGGTTTCCAAGGTTAGAAGCCATTGGTAAAATGAGTACGGCCTCCAAGCTCATTTATTTTCCTGGAGTTTGCTCTCAGAAAAATGTTCAGCTCGCTTCTCAGAACAGATAATGTCTGTGGACAAATGTCCGTTCATATTTTTGTGCCAAAATTAGGCTTTTGTTTATTTAGAATTCTTTCTTAATTCTGATGTCAAAATGTTGTTTGGCATTTTCACAGCTGCCTGGCTCAGGTGACCTGTTCAGCTACTTTGTGGACTTTGACACACGCCGTCTTGAACCATGGGAAAAGATCATTCCGTCATTCAAGTACAGCTCAGATATCCCGTACTTTGACCTGCTGGTGCCCACTGTAGATACTGTCAGGTTTGGGTTTTTGATGGAGAAGCTGCTTGCTATCAACAGATCTGTCATGTTTACAGGAACTACTGGGGTTGGCAAGGTAAGTCTGCATTTAAATCGTCTGTCATGTAAAAGAGTTTTTTTAAGCTGTTATCAAGTGGTCATAGATGTATAAATGTATAAGTACTATCCTTGATCTGATCATTCTCAAGAAGTCACGTGTCACTACATTCAGTTTGCATCAACAAATTGACAACAACAACAGCAACAACAACAATGTTTATCCTGCATGACTATGTACCTCGAAGGTGCGCTTACACAACAGGAAAAATTGGGAACAGACCTGACAAAAAATTGGCCCGGACCTGACCACTTTTGTAGAGAAACAGTCAAATCAAGATTGGTCCATAGGCGCCTTTGGCCCTGTTTTGATTTGACTTTTTCTCTACAAAAGCGGTCAAGTCTGGACCTCTTTTTTGGACGGGTCCGAACCCAAATTTTTCTGTAGTGTAGACGTGCCATAAGTATACCAAATAGTAAATTCTGAAACAAATTCATGTGACCAACTTGACTTAAAAAGAGCGACCATAGGCGACTTTCAAGCTGTCTGCTGTAATGGCAGAAACCAAATAATTTTATGAAAGATGTATGCTTGAGGTGCAAAATGCAGCAATACTGATTTTATTACTGTAGTTTTATGTGTAATTTTATGAGAAGTTTCAGATTTCATAGTTTTATTTTTTATTGTAAATAGTAAATAAAATCTTTTATATATTTTAATAACTCTTTGTAAATTTAGTTTATTTGGAAGACGAAGAGCCACTCTGTGGAAGCTCTTCCAATAAAGCCGTTATTATTATTATTATTATTATTATTATTAATCATGCAAGAATAAACGTTCATCGTATTTTCAATGTTTATTTTGCAGTCTGTTGTGGCCAAGGGACTGCTCAATGACATAAGTGAGAAGGCAAACTATGTCCCAATCATGATGAACTTCTCTGCTCAGACAAGCAGTCAGCGAACTCAGGAAATGATTGAAGTCAAACTGGAGAAGAAACGAAAGAACATTCTAGGTTTGTATTGACTCATAGCACACGTCAAATTTTCGACTCCAGCGTATGTTATTACGGGTTTATTTTTATTGTATGCATTATGGTGACCGAAATAAGATGAATGCTGCAACACATGTAAAATACGTTTTGTATAGAGTACTCTTAACTTCTTTTATATATTTTAAGATTCTTACGTCTTTGTAGCGTTAACAGTGTCTCTTTTTCTGGTTAAACTTTTTCTGCTGGATATCTACTTTTCTTGCAAAACAATCACGCACACTTCAATACAATACTCAATACTGCATTACTGCTGTCTTTCAGTTAGTACATCAGTGCAAAAAGATTCAACGCATAAAATAAAATTGCTTGCTTGCTTGTATGCTTATAAGTTACTTTCTTACCAGGAAGGGTGGGATAATAATGTATCAGGCCTAGAACTACTACTGCTGAATGTATATTTGAGGTACTAAACATAACCAGGAACATACCAACCTGTAACTTGTGTTGTTGTCATAGGTGCGCCGGCCGGAAAACGGATGATTATTTTTGTTGATGACTTGAACATGCCAAAGCTGGACACGTACGGAGCACAGCCTCCTATTGAGCTGCTCAGACAGTACCAGGTACTGTTTAATGCGATGTGATTTCCTTCGTAGATGACATTTGCAGTACACTGAGACCGAGACAAGATTAATGCGACAGTTAAAAGATTAAGCATGACGTTATACGGCACATAATGGTTAATGAACGGCAAACGCACTGCCTTTCATTTTGTTACTTTTTTGATTCTAAAATTTATCCCTCATTAAAATAGGAAAAATCCCACATTCACGACAAACACAAAATTCTAAAATTAATCCCTCATAAAAATAGTGGAAAAATCCCACATTGACGACACTCATTTCCGCGTACGAACGGCACAGCAGAAGTTGAATCCTTCGCGGGAAAAATAAACTCATCTTAACCTCTCTATTGTTACAGAAACATGTTCTACAGGGGACAGTACATGATATACTAACGTGACCCAAACCGCTCACTATAAATGTTAACTTTATTTTTTGAATTATCTTCTCTTTTGTAGGACTTTCGTGGGTTTTATGACAGAGAGAAGCTTTTCTGGAAGGAAATTCACGTAAGAATGGTGTACTGAAGTAATATTTCAAAAAAAAGCTAGTGTTTCACTGGATTTCCAAACATGAGAAAGTGGATTAAAAAAAGTTCTTTATATTGTTTTGAGTCTTGGGCAACTCAATAAAACAACGAAACAACAAAGCATGAGGTTTTAAAATTACGTCTCCAGCAAAGAAGATTACAATATCTTCCCTTGGGTTTTTTTTTTTCTTTAAAAAAATTAAAATTTTTTTTTTTTTTTTTTCTTTTTTTTTTAGGCCCCCATTTTTTTTCCTTTTTTTTTTTTTTTTTTTTTTTTCCCTAATTCCAGTATTAAATTTTCCTCTCGGTGTTTTGTCCCACAGTACATGTGTTTGTTTATTGTGCCCCTTCCCTTCTCATGTGCTTGTGCTTATACCTCAGTGACAACCAGCCATTGTTGGCAAGAAGGCAAAACAGGTGTCTTTGAAAAACATGGAGCTCTGGTTGGCTTATATTAAAAACAATAATGAGTGAGATTAAGAAGATGTGACTGCCACGCTTCTAATTCTTTTTTATTTCATTTTGTTGACAGGACATGACCATCTGTGCTGCTTGTGCTCCCCCTGGGGGTGGTAGAAATCCAGTCACGCCTCGGTTCTTACGTCACTTTAGCATGTTCAGTATTCCTTCCTCTGCTGAGCACACTTTGAAGCACATCTTCAAGGTAAAGTTATGATGTTCATGCTGTGGCTAATCTCATTTCCTTTTTGTTACATCTGCTAATGATTTTTTCCAAAATTAATGTTGTTTGTTTTCAGTCCATTGTCAGTGGGTTTTTAGTCGACTTTCCTCAAGATGTCAGGAATTGTGCGGATGCAATTGTTGGAGCAAGGTATGTATTGCTGAAGCAACTGACAATAAAATCATCATTGTTATCTTTCTTTGTTTGAACCATGCGAATTGCTAATCCTTCTTCATTGCAACTTAACCCCAGTTTCTGCCATTGTGCTTTCAGTTACAGACTCCCTTACCTTCTTTTACCAAGATTTTTTTCTGTCAACTGCATTTCTTTTCTCGTGTTTGGTATTTGCATTGCTTGTATAACATAACTGATTTTCTTTTTTTTCTGTCTCTTTAGTGTTGAAATCTATGTTCGTATGAGTACAGACTTGCTGCCTACTCCAGCTAAATCTCACTATGTGTTCAACTTGAGAGATTTATCCAAGTGCATTCAAGGTTTGTGTCTTACCCACCCCAGCCCATCCCTTATATCATGATATTCAGTTTGTAATTTATTAACTTTGTTCTTGGGAAATGACATTATAATAATCTTTATTGAGGATGCTATGTCATTTACAAAAGCGGTTTACATAACAGTCCTTATAAAAGATAACTGCTTACAGTTAGCGCGCGTCTTACTGTGGCCACTGTAATATTTACAAACAAGTAATTATCTAACACTTTAAAAATGATCATTCTCCTTACTGATCATCATACCTTTCTTATAATAACATTTCGGAGAATTTGATGATGTATCAACCCTTTAGCCCCAAATGTCGACATAAAAATTCTCCTTACTGATCATCCTACCTTTCTTATAATAACATTTGGGAGAACTTGTTTAAATGTAAAGATAGACAGCCTCTCTATTTTTCAAAAAAAAAAAAAGAGAACTGCGGGGAAGGGAATTTGGTGGTAGTAAGAGAAAGAAAAATTTCGCTCCCCCCACCCCCGCGCCAAACACGCGCCTACCGTTTTGCGCTGGTGTCCAGTTCTCTAGTCGTTATTTCCATGCACTCATCGATCGAAAACATACGAAAAAATAGAGGGCTGTGAACAGTCTAATGTAAAGACGGTTGTTTTGTACTTGATTTGTTTCTGTATTCTCATAACCTGATTGCTGGATAATGTATTGATATTAGAAGGAGAAACTGACCGGTGATCACTTATGTGCTTGCAGGTGTGCTTCAGGCAGACCCAGGAGTTATCAGAGATGGTGGACAGATATTTCGCTTGTTTTGTCATGAAGCACAAAGAGTATTTCACGATCGTCTAATTAACAAAGAAGACAAACGTTATTTTAACACTATCTTGTCTGAGATGTCACAGAAGCACTTCTCACAGGTTTGAAATTAATATATACGTCTAGTTGTGTAATGTTTTTGAGTGGCATACCAGTAAATATGCCATGAGTAGCTATTGGTATTTCACCCTTTTAGGCGAGTGTGTATGAAAAGAAGAATCAAGTCACGGGTAGACCAAGTAGGATATTCAAAGAATGGCACGAGAAAACATTGAATTAACTATTTTATTCCATGCCTCTCACATAAGCAGTTAAAGGAGCTATGTCACGGGCAACGCATCTTGAAAAAATTGGAAAAATTTTTTCAAGTTTGTCATTCGTAATCCTTCTTAATCTTCGTCAGTTGAAACCATCCTTGTTTATTTTTGGCTTTTTTTATTCCTTTGTTGGTGTTTTTCTTCATTAGAAAACTAAACTTTGAGGTTTCCTTCAATTTTGAAAGTATTCATAATCAGAAAAATGACTTAAATATACCGTGACATAGCTCCCTTAATAAACAGACGAATCCGACAAAAAAAAGGACAACTTCCAAGAAAAAAAATACGAAAACTGTAAAGCTTTTAATGTAACCGGGTAATAATGCTCTTTCCATTTATGATATCTTGTAAATTGCATTCCATAATACAAAGCTCTTTACTGAAAAGTAGCTCACCCGATTCTAGTGCTCAGCTACAAAAACAAAAACAAGCTATATTCTACGTCATGTAACTCTCGCTTTTTCTGTGTTAAAACCAGAATGTGGAACCCACAACATTTGAGACGACTCCTATCCTATTTGGAGATTTCATGAAGATGGGTGCTGACCCAGCTGACAGAATCTATGAAGAGCTGGCTGATATCAACAAAGTGAAATCTCTTCTGGCTGATGTAAGATTACTTTATTATGTGCACAATGTTTAAGAATATACAATTCAGACTGAATTTTTGGGGGGGGGAAAAACCAAAAAAAAAAAAAAAACAAAAACCCCCGGGCCCACCCAAGGCTAAAAAATATGTCTAATAATTAAGTGAATCATGAAAAATTCCAGGACAGTTTTAAAGTTTGGTGGAAGAGTTGTGTAACTTTATTAACTTTTTCCAATTCTGTCTTGGAATCATGCTACTTTTTTCCCCAAAGGAGAATAAAAAAAAAAAAAAAAAAAAAAAAAAAACACATGTTGTTAGTAGCATAGACGCTTCTCAAAAAGAGTGAAATAAATCAATCATTCTACATTCTACTATTTCAAACCATATTGCCTGGTCCGTTTTGAGGATTTATTCAAAATGAAGAGTGTTGGGAGAACATAGTCTAATAAGACACAATCTAGTCATATCATGATTCATAACAGGATCTGTTTTTCTTCCTCAGTATCTTGATGACTACAACATGAACTCTTCCAAAGAAATGAAGCTGGTGTTCTTCATGGACGCCATAGAACACGTTTCAAGGTGAACCACTAGAGTGCAGACAAATGCTATCTTTTCAGACGTAAATACCTCCACAGTTACCAACTGAAGGTTTTATATAATGTTGTTTGTAGAATTGCTCGTATGGTTCGTCAGCCGCGTGGAAACGCGCTGCTTGTTGGTGTTGGAGGAACAGGAAAACAGAGTCTTACCAGGTAACTAGTGATCAACATTTAAATTCTTCTACCAAAAGCAGTACATCATCAACCACACAGGTCCTGAGAATAAAATGTTTTATCAACTACTACAATAAATTCTCATTATGTACCGCCAAATTCTTAATTATGTGGATTCATGTTTAAACACCAGTCAGGATATTGGTGCAGTAAAACCCCGATTTCTTGAACCACCAGGGGAAACAAAAATTGTTTCGAGAAATTGCTTGGAGAATCGGGGGTAAAATTACAGAGAAGTACTATCCAAGGGAAACGAAAATTGGTTTGAAAAATTGTGGGCTAAAATTACAGAGAAGTACTATCCAAGTGAAACGAAAATTGGTTTGAAAAATTGTGGGCTAAAATTACAGAGAAGTACTATCAAGTGAAACGAAAATTGGTTTGAGAAATCGATAGTTTCATGAAACCGAGTTCGAGAAATCGCTATTAAGATGGTGATAATGCCTATTCATGTATAAAACTAATTTATAAGATAGTAAAGTCGAACATAATGTAGTAACTGTTGACTTACTTTGTTCTTTAGGTTGGCATGTCACATGTCTGGTTACCTGTGTTTTCAAATCGAGCTGACTCGTGGTTATGATTACTCAGCTTTCCGAGAAGATCTGAAGAAACTGTACAACTCCGCTGGAGTGGAAGGAAAAAATACTGTGTTCTTATTCACTGACACACAGGTAGATAACAGTTTGATACTAAGTTCTGTTTCACTTAGAAGTATTTATGTTAATGTATTTAATTTTTGTGACCTATCAATCTATGTGAATGTCTTGAGGCGTTATAAAATATTATGTCCAGTAAGAAACTTGAATACAATCAGCGCCATGAACAAAGCAGACGTCGGGGTTGTAAATTTGTCTTCAATATTCAACCCAAGCCTGAAGGAGACATAGATTGCAGTAGAATAAAATTATGTTTTATGGTATTCTGTAATATTTTTTCTAAATATTTATTTTCCTTCCACATAGATTGTTGTTGAGGAATTTCTTGAAGACATCAACAACATTTTGAACTCTGGCGAGGTAACAGTTTGTTTTGAATTTTTAATTATACGGAGAAAAAACTGCAGTGGTTTAGTGTTTAGTTCTCCACAGACAGTAATTTCACGGTCAGAGAACATTTTTACCTTGTTACGTTGCTTCTTGTCATTTGAGTAAACTTGCAGGACTTTCTAACACTGATCTTTTAAACATCCCTGATGTTGCTTCCTTCACTGGTTGGCAATCAAAAACCAAGTTTAATAACTAAAAACCAAAGATGTCAAAGCTGATCCAGTTATTAGTGGTTTCTACTGTTTTTAAAATAGCAAAGCGCGCAAGGTCTTAAAATAGAAAAGAATAAAACCCCACGTGGCTCAGAAAACATCAGCGTGTTCTGAGTGAAATAGAAGGAATCTAGGCGAGTCGTTTAGAAATGTTTAGGAACACGGCTGCTTTAGAAAGAGTTTTAGGACAATCCTCCACCATTTCGGTTTGTTTGTTTGATCTTGTCTGAGTCTGTGTCACTCGCACGCTTCGCATTCGCTATTGGACAGAAAGATGTAAAAAAAATTGTTAAAAATTAATCAGAGTGGAAATGAGATGATTTGTAACACTGTGATTGCATACTAGGTCCCAAACTTGTTTGAACCAGAGGAATATGAGCAAGTGCTGAATGGAACGCGTCCACATGCCAAGGAAGCAGGCGTTCCTGAAGGTGACAGGTAAGGTCATAATGAATAATGATGATAGACTTTTTAAAAATTAACACCATTATGTGTGTCTTTACATAAAATACATATATTAAAAAACAAGTCCTACCTAAAAAAAAATAATCAAAGTAGCTATGAGCTACTGAACTCGGAAAATGAATTGTGAAATAAGAATATAAAACCGCAAACTTTGGCAAGTAAAATTTGGCCCCACAACAAATCAAGATTCGGACTAATAGGTTCAATCCCCAACCATCAAAATAATTACCTTTGTACTGATGCAAATTCTGATTTTGCATTTGTAACCATCGGATACTTCAGCTGAAATTTTCCACTTTCCAATGCCTTTGTCATTTTCCGAGTTACAAGGCATGTATCAACTGATAAAAGAACATTTAATATGTTCTGTTTGTATATAATCAGGCAGTTCTTCTCTGTAAAAAAAAATGCATTAGACTTGATATGAATAGATTTGATCGACAACTGTGACGTATTAATAACACCACATACTTGGAAATACGCAAGACTTGGTTGTGTGAAGCCTCGTGTTTATTAATGCAGAACAAGTAAAACTCACAGTTAATTTATAGAGTCTTAAAATTTGATTTATTTTCTTGTATCTCAGGGATGCGGTGTTCAACCACTTCATCAGCCGAGTAAGAAATAACCTTCATGTAGTGCTGTGTATGAGTCCTGTTGGAGATGCTTTCCGTACTCGCTGCCGTATGTTCCCATCTCTTGTCAACTGTTGTACTATTGACTGGTTCACTGAGTGGCCAAGGTAAGTCGAGTGCAGCTTATTTAAAACATAAATTGGTAAAAGAAAAACGTATTTAGTTAGGGCAGTGGTCATTATGCTAACAAAAATATGCCTTAATAAATAATTTGTCCAAAATAAATTCAAGCCTATCACTTGTCAGCAAATGATACATTTTGATTCTTTTTTGCCAAAAAGAAATGACAGTGTAAGATACGTATTTACGACTAAAACAAATGAGCGACCGAGAAAACTATTAAAGGAAGAAATTCTTAATTAAAAGTGTTTTCAGTTATGTTCAGTTTTGAATCACGACTAACCCCAGTATGTCATTAAACTTTTTTTTTTCTTTGCAGAGAAGCCTTGTTGTCTGTTTCAAAGAACTTTTTCGAAGAAGTGGATTTGGGTGAAGGAGATGTTAAGGTAAGAATATGTAGCATTTTTTCTTTTGTCTCCCTCAGCTGTACTTTTTGCTTTTAGATGGTGACAGCCTCAAGTTTTAACATTTGTCTGTATCCATCCTCTGTCGTTAGTTCTTCTCGTTTCGTAATAGTCCCAGTCGTTTGTCGAGGTTTGCTCCACAAAATTAAGCTTTTGTTGCTGTGTTCCTTTAAGCTAGGCTGGGTGAAAAAAAACTACTATTGATTTAATTTTATGCTTCTCAAAATTCAAACCCTTATTAATGACTTTGATTTCATTGCAGGAAAGGGTAGCTGAAATGTGTGTTGAAATCCACACAAGTGTCAGTTCAATGGCGGATAGATTTTACGCTGAGTTGCGTCGCCGATATTACACGACACCAACCAGTTATCTGGAGCTTATTAACCTGTATCTGTCCATGTTGGACGACAAAAGAAGGTATTACACCAATGCACAACCTTTCCAGTCCCAAGATTTGTCAATATCTAATTTTTCCCTGCAGTGTAACACGTTACATGTAAAAACAATCGACTAGGTCAGAATAAACGTTAACAGTAAAGTCCATGGTGATAAGTTAGAAGGAGAATTACTTTTTCAATCTTGTGAGTGAAAAAGTCAAAACTACAAATTGGGAATTAGTTTACTTGCTGGGATTACTCTGTTTTCTCGGAATTTCAATTTAATTCTAGATTTTTACCGACAGTTATTATGTAACTGACGCTTTAAATCCATGACTTTGAACATGTGGTGACGCATAGTTAATAGAGGGAAATGGTTAGGAAGCCCGGCAAACATCAAAGGAGCAAAATAAAGACGCCAAGATTTCTTTTGTTTTGTGCTCCATACACTATGTATGAGTTACGTTATCCCAATATTTTTATTGGTTAGTTGCATAAACACATGTAACCACCTAATGTATTTTGTCATGTTTTGTGCAGGGTCAACCTCCCAAATAGCGAACGAACAAAAACACACAACAAAGAACTTTGCCAGGCTTCCTAACCATTTCCCTCTATTAAATATGGGTGGCGTGACATTTTTATTTGAACAGTAATAAACAGTAGAGAACTGGAAACCAGTCATATTTTCAATAACCTCTCTACTGTCAATCATGCATTTTCCAGGCAGCTGATTGGTGCACGTGACCGAGTAAAGAATGGGCTGAAGAAGCTTCTAGAAACTAATGACTTGGTGGATAACATGCAGGTTGAGTTAGTGGCTCTGGAGCCGCAGTTGAAACAGAAGTCACTTGATGTAGAAAAACTTATGGATAAACTACAGACTGATCAAGACGAGGCTGACAAGGTTAGTGTCAACATGAAAGTTTCACTCGGTTATTTGGCATGACGTTCCGTTTGCTCTTAAAACACAAATCAGGGAAAAAAAAACTGTGTAGTGCGTGTATGGTACGAACAAAGTTAAACAAAAGTATTCGGTTGTTTAAAAAAAAAATATATCTGTGGAACAGTTGATTCACTAAATGCGATAAAATTCTGGGACGTTTCAAGACTTTTGTCTTGTTTTCCCTGCTAAGGCTCCTTCAAGCTGTACCTTTTAAATTTCCCCTTCCTGATTACGTAATGTTGGTTATGAGAATCTGTCAACAGATCAAGCACGTCCCTTTTTTATTGCATTTTGTTGGTCATTACTTGACTAGTCCAGGGACTCTTAACTAACTCTATCGTTTTTTGTTTTCATTCTTTAAATTATTAGTTTGAATTTTATTCGAGTCTAAAACCACAACTTTAGTACTTTTGTGGCAAAAATTACAAACAAAGCGTAAATCACGCACTGCAAGAGAGAAATTTCTATTTATTTCAAAATACTTCATGACTGTTACTGTACTTCATATAGGTACGAAAAGTTGTGTCTGCAGAAGAAGAAGTGGCTAAAGGAAAGGCAGATGAGACCCAGGCTATCGCGGCTGAAGCACAGAAGGACCTGGACGAGGCTCTGCCTGCTCTTGATGCAGCTAACAAGGTGTGCATTCAACTCTGAAATGACGAGCTGGTCTAGAAAACTACTTCCAGCAAGGAGAAAGCATATTAAAAGTACTGCATCTGCATTGTCAGTACGAACTAGGCCAAGTGTCCAAAAAGCAGAAGCATCTTCTGTTGTCTAATATAGCTGGGTCCCAGCTATGAAAACACACTTCTATTTAGAAACTTTAAAATGATAACAATATCAAACGGATGAGAAATAATTAGCCATAATCATTATCGTTGCCTCGACGCAATGGAAAATCGACTCACACTTAAATCAAGTTTATGTTATTAATGATAAAGAGAAAACCTAAAATGCTTATTCAGTTAATGTGACTGTAAATAATTTTGTTGTCGCCAGGCCCTGGACTCTTTGGACAAGTCTGACATCTCTGAGTTAAAAGTGTTCACAACTCCCCCTGAGCTTGTTATGACAGTTATGGAGTCCATATGCATTCTATTAAATGCAAAGTGAGTCGCGAAAATGCTGCCATTTTATTGTAAATAGTGTTTAGAATTATACACAGTACTTCAAGTCTGGCATCTTAGTCAGTGATGTTTGTTATACTTTTTTTACCTCTATAAGCCAGGTTTATTTTGCAGGCTTTTAGATTAATAAATTGCATTTAAGGGGTAAGAAATAAAGAAGGAACTATTCAACATACATTGTTTATAGCTATTAAACTCTTTCTTATTTACAGTCTGATCATTTGCTTTTCTTTTTCCATTGCTTACTAGGCCTGACTGGGCAACAGCAAAATCTATTTTGGGAGACCCCAAGTTTTTATCCAAACTTATGGAATATAACAAGGTAAAATGCTGTTATTCTTTGATAATAAGTTCCGAACCCAGCAGTGAAGTAAAAGTTGAAGTTTTAGCTTCATAGCTCAATTGTCAGTCATTGCAAATTTTGACCATTTTCAAAATTTGTGTATGAAAATGTGGTTCATGAATACCATTATTGAAATTTGTCCCTGTGTTAACCTGAGTCTTCGTACCTAAGTCTTCATCTTCTTTTCTGCACAACACAACAAGCTACTCTCAAGAGTTCTGTTACAGGAACGATTTTGATGGGTTTTAAAAACAATAAAAATTACCAGAATTCATTGTGTCATGCTTTTGGAAGTTTGATATTTATGGACCTCTAATCAGAACGTTCAAGGGTCGCTCGTTTCCTGACTACTGGTCAAAGGGAATCTTGGAATGAGGTTGGTGTTAAGTTCGAAGGTTCTATGACCAACCTTAAATTCTACTTGCCGTTTTTCTTATATTTTCATAGCTTGTCCTTGAAAGAATTTGTTTGATAATAAAGTTTATACTCAGACGATAAGGCCCTTTACTTGCATGAGCTCCTTAAATTTGTTATTGCAGCTACGAAAAAGGTAAAAAGTAGATACTGTTGGGAGTTAAACGTATTTGACCTTCTTACACTGCCATTTTGCTTTGTTTTTCCAGGACAATATTGCCGATTCGACATTGAAAAAGTTAAAAAAGTACATTGACAACCCAAAGTTCACACCAGAAATTGTGGAGAAAGTTTCCAAGGTGTGTAAATTACCTGAATTATCTGTTGTGTCTGCAGGTTAGAGTGTGATTTAAATTAAATGTGTGATTTATTATCTTTGCTTCAGGCTTGCCGTTCCATGGTGATGTGGGTCCGTGCTATGGATTTGTATGCACGAGTGTTCCGTACTGTTGAGCCAAAGAAAAAGAGGTAAAGTTCTTTTAGAGTTTATCCTACATGCGCAAAGAGTTAATCATCCAAACTGTATGTTATTTAAAGATTTTCACCCCACTCTTAATACGACCACCGTTTTCTCTCCTCAGACTTGCCGCTGCACAGGTAGAATTGGATGCGGTTATGGCAACATTAAAAGAAAAGCAAGACAGCCTTGCTGCTGTGGAAGAAAAGGTATCTTATGCTACCTACCGCCTTGCTTGTAGGGTGTCAAATGCAAAACGTTTGTTTTACCTTGAAGTGAATAGAATGTTGCTCTACAGCTACCAAAGCCGGCTAATTGGACACCTTTTAGATTACCCTCTCCACACTTGCAGTAGTCCATAATTTTAGGTATTTAACGAGTCCAGTTTTCCCCGGAATCCTCATCTTGTAAAAAGACTTAACCAGAGTGTTCTAAGTAAGCATGCAGCGGCTTGTGTCTGCGTGATTATTTACACTTTTTCATTTGTAAAGATTGCAGAGCTACAAGCAGCTTATGATAACAGCATTGCTGAAAAGGAAACGCTGACCAAGAACATCGCACAGACTGCGGCTCGCCTAAAGAGAGCATCAAAACTGACAACAGCTTTAGGAGATGAACAAGGACGTTGGACGGAAAATGTAGCGGTAAGATATTTTGATGTGTAAAGTAAAGCATGCCTGAAAGGAACAATTCGAACAAGGTTGCCGTGGTAAGCCACTCTGAGCATTTACCAGTTACATTGCTATAACTACTCCCCCCTAGATGAAGCTCTAATTCATCACAGGTTGCTTCAACTCATTTAACTTAGTTTTCGCGACACTTTTCTGGCATCAGGGCCCCGGGGTTAAAGGAGGGATATCACTATCCGCTGGAAAAAAATAAAAAAGGGAAAGGTAAATATTTTTTTAGAATTTATCCACTGGGAAGAGATTTATCCGGTGGATAGCATTATCCGACCTTCGAACAACTGGGCCCACATGTTTATACAGGGTTGCCACAGCCGGGTCAGAAAATGGTCAGGGAAAAATAAAATTCCTCAAGGTCATGGAAAAGTAGGGAATTTTGTTTTGGGTCAGGGAAAACTGGCATTATAAAGAAAACTCAGGGGAAATTTAAATTAAATCACCGCTGATGTAATACCATTGAAGGGTGGAAGAAATATTTTAGGTCAATGTGATCTCAGCGATGTTTTTTCTTTTGAAAATGGAGGTTGGAGGCTGTAACTCTATCTGACATTTTGCATTTTTTGGTCAGGGAAATTTATTTTTATCAGGGGAAAGTCAGGAAAAAGTCAGGGAATTTAGAAAACTGACATCTGTGGCAACCAATGGTATCATTTTACTTACTTTTCTTTTTAATCGACAGGCATTCGAGTTGGAGATTGGTAATGTTGTTGGTAACGTTTTCGTCGCCGCGGCTTGCGTTGCTTACTTTGGAGCGTTTACAAGTCTGTACCGCCATGAATTAATCTCATCTTGGATTGAACGCTGTAAAGACCTGGGAATCCCTGTGTCAGATGACTTCAGCCTGATCAATGTGTTAGCGGATCCTTACGAGATAAGGCAATGGAATGCAGATGGTCTGCCAAGAGATTCTGTAAGTTGAAATGTTTACCTGGTTTAGCATGTGATAGGCGCGGAAAAAAATAGAGGGCAAGTTGAAAGGGCGCTTGCATAAAGAATACTTGCGAGGTGTTCTACATTACTTCATCACCTGTGTAATAGCCGAGGAATAGTAGTTATTTTCTCTTATCAAAAGAAATAGTCCTTCCTTTCTTGTTTTACGTTTTTTAACATAATGTACACCTTAATTCAACAATACTTATTCCATATATATGAAACCAACCGAAACTGTATTGTTAATGTCTTGTCGTTTCTTGCAGGTGTCCATTGAGAATGCTATTTTGGTGACCCGTGGTCGTCGTTGGCCTTTAATGATTGATCCCCAAGACCAGGTCAGTCTGCTTAAAAATTTTGTTCACACTAAATAAATGATGATAACTAGCATGATATAAAGACAAAGCAATTTGTTTTGAAAATTATTACAATTATTAAAACAAGAATACGAGACGTTATAGATCACAGGAAAGATTGCTTCCGACAATGATTTAACAGTGCTATTGTTATAATTATTATTGTTGTTGTTATTACCACTGCCACCACATAATTTCATTTATTTCCCTTCTGTCACAATGTACAGGCCAATCGATGGATCCGTGCAAAAGAGGCTAAGAATGGTTTAAAAGTAATCAAGTTAACTGACCAGAACTTCCTGCGCACTCTTGAGAACTGTATTCGTATTGGTATGCCTGTGCTGCTGGAGGAAGTCGGCGAGACCCTAGACCCTGCTCTGGAACCCATCTTGTTGAAACAGACTTTTACACAGGTAAGAGTTCTCAAAAATTAATACTCCGTTGATAAGGATTCATACAGTTTATAAAGATTAATGCTTAGTACCTAGTTAAAAAAGGGTTATTTCATTTATCAGGATTAAATCAAACATTTACAAGTCTCCGTTTAGAAGGATTGTAAACATGTTGAATTTTTCTCTTGCAGGGTGGCCGTCTGTTGATCCGTCTTGGCGATAGTGACATCGACTATGACAAGAACTTCAAGTATGTTATTTCTTCTTACAATTGAAGTACTAAGGCCCCGTCCACATACATCAATCCGGATAAATTTGAAAACGGAAAAAAGTTGCGTTTTTAACTTTATCCGGATAAGTGTGGTAGGGGGCCTACGTCTCCAGGTATTTTTGAAGGCTGAAAGACTATTGCTGCCGTGAATCATAACGGGCGGAAAACCAAATTTATTCATGAAAACAAGCCAAAATAAAACTGATTGAAGAACAAGTGACAAAGCCTTAAATATAACTTGCGTCTCTCAATCTCGTTGCAGGTTCTACATGACAACCAAACTAGCGAACCCTCACTATCTGCCAGAAGTGTGCATCAAGGTGACTATCATCAACTTTACTGTAACCAAGTCAGGACTGGAGGATCAGCTGCTCAGGTATAGAGTTACCATGGAAACGGATTATTGTTCTTAGTCTTTTCTTATTGATTTCAAAAATTCTGTAATTGTATTTTTTTTCTTTGTCGGACCTGACGTGGGAAAGTTCTAAATAACAGCTTAAGTGTGTGCACGATTTCAAGTCAAGAATGATTGGCTTGTAAGAACAATACAGGCGCCATCTTGTTCTTAAAGCGAAAACAGATCCTAACCATGCTAAGAATGGGCCAAGAGCTAAAGCTATAGCTTTACTCACGCCGATTGTATTTATTGGTGATTTTATCTTGACCTTGTGTCCTTTTTTAAGCATGCCTTAGTTGATTTAGTTTTTTAAAAATGATATTCGAAAAAGAATATTTTACTTCAGAAAGGAACACAGGGGCAAAAAAACGTGCTAAATGGTTTTCTTTTTGTCTATGCAGTGATGTTGTTCGTCTTGAAAGACCAGATCTCGAAGATCAGAGAAATCAGCTTATTGTACGAATAAACTCTGATAAAAACCAGCTTAAGGCCATTGAGGACAGGATCCTCAAACTGCTGTTCCACTCAGAAGGAAATATACTGGACGATGAAGTGCTTATCAACACTCTTAACGAGTCAAAGGTTAGACTACATTGTCACATATAACGATCTTTTGTAATCATCTAATTGAGATTTCTTCAAAGGAGCTTTAGGTCATAAAAAAAAAACCCCCCCCCCCCCCCCTTTCAGCACCTTCTTCTAACACACCTCGCTTTTTGTACCCAGGTCACTTCAGGAGTGATTAGTACTCGGTTGAAAGAGGCAGAGATGACTGAGGAGAAGATAACAGCCGCTCGTGAGAAGTACCGTCCTGTGGCCACACGCGGCTCTGTTATGTACTTTGTTGTCGCCAGCATGGCTGAGGTGGACACAATGTACCAGTACTCCCTCAAGTACTTTAAACAGGTAATGTATGAACTATTGTACACAAAGGACTCTTAACAGGGGTTCTGTCATCATCGTTTTTTTAAATGACCGGAATACCAAACAAAGGCTAAGGATGAGTTCTTGTTGTTTTTACATTGAGACAGAATGCTTAGCACTCATGTTCGTTCGTTAAATCAAAATTTCGTTGACCAGCGATGGAAGAAGATATACCGCGACGCCATCCCAATCTTCCTCATATACGCCATCATGACATTTCTGCTTTCACAATTTCGTAATTAATGATTGGTTTATTTTCGTCGTAGTTATTTAACACTTGTATCGAGAACAGCGAGAAGACAGATGACTTGGACAAGAGACTGCAGATCCTGCTCACCAACTGTACCAGCTCTGTTTATACGAACGTGGCTCGGTAAGTGTTCGCTTAGTTCACAAACAGTACTTGCAGACGAATGATTGCAATTAGTCCTGCTGTTACATGCGCCTTGTAAAAAGGAAAGATTATTACAAGAAAGCACCATGATTGTTTGCAATGTATTCACATGCTCATGTCGTTCATTTGTCTTCTTCATGTAATTTTGCCAACCTGTGGTCCAATGTAAAGAAAAAGAGTTACAGTGGAATCCCGATTTAACGATCCTCGATATAACGATACTCCCGGTAAAACCATGAGAATTTAGCGGACCGAACGTAAAATCTTTCCCGATATAACGATATTATCAGTACCCAGTCACACTTTCAGGCAAAACATCGACTTTAATGCAATAACATTACAGTAATCGAAGCAGTCAACGTTGCAAGAGACAGAGTGGAATGGGGGAAGCAAATCAGTGGCCTTATTCTCCCAGAGGAGAGCTAGGATAAAGAAGATGAAGAGAGAAGCTTGCATTGTGGTAACTTAGGTTGCTGTTCTGTTATATATTTCAGTGGCCTGTTTGAAAAAGACAAGCTGGTATTTTCGTTCATGTTGTGCGGTGAGATCATGCGTCAGAGAGAAGACATCTCAGACGCTGAGTGGAACTTCTTCCTCAGAGGAAGTGGAAGCTTGGACAAGGTGAGATTCACGCGTGAAAGACACGCGTGCAAAGAATACGCGTAAAGAAAACACAGGCCCAGGGCACACGCGCGAAGTATACGTGCGATAAGGAGACACGCCCAGGGAACGCGCGCGAGGTACACGCGTGACAAGGAATCACGGCTAGGTTACACGCGCTAAGTATACGCGCGAGTATACGCGAAAGAGGGGCACGCGCCTGGGATACATTTTTGACGGATAGATAAAAGGACACGCAAATAAGACCTGTTTTCTTTTTGGATGCTGCGTGTCAATGGTGGAACTACCTTTCGTGAATCCAAATTTAATACTGCTGTTTCGTTCATTACAGGAACGCCCCGCAAAGCCCGATGTTCCGTGGCTATCAGAACATACCTGGAATACTTGCTGCGACCTGGAGGTACGTACAGTTATTGACTTTTTAAATAAGTTCAAGAAGCTGTGACTGGTGTGAAGTGGGTATATCTCAGTGATATATTTGTAGCTGGTGGCCGTATGCATTTAATATACCTCCATTTTCTTACCCTGCTTGATAATATCTGACAAACTTTGTTGCTTTGTTAATCTTTCTGACGTCACTATTGTTCCAATTTGCAGGATTCTCTTCCCGCTTTTAGTGGCTTGAAGCAGGAAATAGTCAGCAAACCTATTGTTGTCAAGATTGGATCAGTCGAGGTAAAGATTACGTTATTACAAAAAAATGAACGTTAGAGTTAAACAACGCAACACGCCGAACAAAACTAACACAAAGCACTTCGTCCGCGCACCGCAAATTGGCGGTAAATTAATGACACGACTTATTAACCAAAGCTATAGAGCTACATGAGCTGAAAAGTAACAGCCTCATCTTGTCTTTGTGCTAGGCGTGTCCAAATGCCCCATTACTGTCAGCGGGTAATGAGGGCAGTGATGGTAGATCAACAGCAACAAGTGAAAGTACAGAGGCTACTGAGGAAGGTGAAGAACAGACCAGTTTAGCTGACGGCCTCACGAGTTTTCAGAAGCTGGTGTTTGTAAAAGCTTTCAGGGAGGAGAAGGTAAGGATTGGAATTTTTTTTTTGCACATGCTAAAGCATTGCCAATCAAAACGCCAACAACTGCTCATGCAGTTAATTTAATTTAATTTAATCCACTTTCACTGCAAACGTAAGAGATATACAAACATTAAAAAAAATCAGGAATATAAAAAAAATAGACGCAGTTAGGAAAGAGTAGAAGGGAACATTAGAACCATACGTGCTAATTCACCAAAAGTTACCCACATATAATTAAAAAAAATGTAAATTGGGACTGAGTGTGCTTCAACGACTTTTTCACAAAAATGGTAAACCCGTCATTTAAAGTGAGATAACAACAAAGGAGTAATCAAAACCCGAAAATAACCATGGATGGTTTCGTCTGACGAAGATTAAGACGGATTACGACTGACAAACTAGAAAAAACTTGCCAGTTTTTTCAAAATGAGTTGTCCGTGACTGAGTTCCTTTAATGAAGGAAAAAGCTATTGCACATTTGCACGTTTCACTCTCAAGATGTACATTTGTTTCACAGCGTTTACCTGTGCCGCAGGTTGGTAAAAGCCGTCATTTAAAGTGAGAATACGCAACGAAAAACTTCATTTGAGAAAAGAGCTAGGACACGTCTCATTCTAAAGGTGTACATTTGTTTTACTGTGTGTTATTGTTCCACAGGTTGTGTTTGCTGCTGTGGATTTCGTGTGTGAGAATCTCGGCAAGACGTTTGTGGAGAGCCCGTCTATAGACCTGAACACGCTGTATGCTGATGTGGGCCCCGTCACACCTCTCATATTCATCCTATCTACTGGCTCTGATCCAATGAACGCCTTCCTTAGATTCGCCAGGGAAATGAGCTACAGCGAAAGGTGAAAATTCACTTTCTGTCTTTGTAAAACGATGCGTAACCTGTAATAGGAACTTTGCGCATTTGTCACGCTTGTCACACACTATGTTATGTAATTGCTACATTTTCTGTTTAGTACGTATTATGCTACTCTCTACAACACATTAATAAAGTTGTTGATTGATTGATTGCAAGCGTTTACTTGAAATCACTCGATTTAGCTGTTTTACATTCTTCTGCCATGAGACGCACCTATGTCCACATTCTCCAGGAGTAACTATCCGAGTTCACCTGTATAAAATTGTATACAAATTGTTTTGTACTTGCTCTTTACGTCTGTCTGTCTGTCTGTCTGTCTGTCTGTCTGTCTGTCTGTCTGTCCGTTCGTCCGTTCGTTCGTTCGTCCGTCTGGTGAGTGGATAAACGTTTGCGAAGAGATATAAATGCGAGACGACTAACACGTTTCATTGCATATGACTTTGTCTTTAGAATCCAAGCCATCTCGTTAGGTCAAGGTCAGGGGCCTGTCGCCGAAAAAATGATCGCTAATGCCACTAAGACAGGCGACTGGGTTTTTCTTCAGGTAGGAATCTGTAAACCTGTTGTCAGTAGCTCAGAGTCGGCCAACTCACACGCACAAAAATCATTATGCGTTAAATCTTGTGCGAAGTACTCCAACCAATGAGTGAAACATCATGCAAATGCAAAGTAAAAGTCAAGGTGATGCTGATCGACTCCCGCAATTTTCCTTCGCTCCCCCCCCCCCTCCCCCGTGCACTATTTTTGCCTCGAAGTGATTGGCTGTATTCTTTTATTGTCTTGTGCAAAGTACTCCAGCCAATGAGAAAAAACATTCTGCTAGTACAAAGAAAAAAGAAAAAATCAGTAGAGACCGACCATCGTGCCCCTATTTTAACCTCCAAGTTATTGCCCATATAATCTTATTTACTTGTATATTTTCATTTCTAGAACTGTCATCTTGCCGCTTCTTGGATGTTGGCAATGGAAACCACGATAAAGAACCTGTCATCACCGGAAGCGGAAGTACACGAGGACTTCCGGTTGTTTCTGAGCTCTATGCCAAGCAAGTCGTTTCCGGTGACGGTGTTACAGAACAGTGTTAAAGTGACGAATGAGCCGCCGAAAGGACTCAGAGCTAATGCCAAGAGGGCGTTTGGAGAACTCAGCTCAGATACCTTTGAGAACCACAGTAAGATCCAGTCTCTTCGCAGCTGTCATTTGGGTCTTCACGTAACGCTTGTACTTAACACATAGACATAATATATTTTACCACGAAGAGCTTAGGAGCCGTAGCTAAAACGCTCTCGTGAAATAAAATGGTTTAAAAATTACAAATAAAAAGACGTTTTAAAAAGGTAAAAAGTGTATATATGTACAAAAGGCGTTACGTAACTGCCCAAGTAACGGTTGAAGGAGATTTGACAAGATTTGATACTTACTTCAGGGACTCGAGTATTATCGTTAAACCACTTACCCAAACGGGCAACCAGTACAGCCTTGCTTACGCACTTGCCTAATGCATCGTCAACCCAAGCGGGCAAGCGTTAGTGTCGAACACTTGACTCCAGACAGCGTGTTTCTAATTTAAGCTTAGCATGTTTTTTTTTAATTCGAGAATTTCCCTCCTTGTACAAAAAAGGTTAAAATAGGCTCTCAAATCTAAGGGAACGGCTAAAAAGTAAAGACGCTGAAAAAAAAATTGGTATGGAAATCACCTTTCGCGTGTTTCTCCATATTGTGGGGTTCTGAAAAAGGATATCCGAAACTTGCAGTCTCCAGTTCATAAGTTTTTCATTTAGAATATGTTATAATAGTGTAAGCAGGTGTTTTGTGTGACATGTTTTTTTCTGTGCTCTTTAGTTCTTGGTGTTACGTGGCGGAAGCTCGTATTTGGAATTTGTTTCTTCCATTCCATCATTCAGGAGAGAAAGAAGTTTGGTCCTCTTGGTTGGAACATTAAGGTGAGCGCTATAATTTTTACCCGTATTAAACCTTAACACTACATGACATAGCTACGTCTTGGGCAAATGAACACGTAATTCCATCAAAGAGGGAAAGAAGATCGTAATTTGCAACTCCTTTTGTTGTTTTCTTATTTACTTAGGCTCTGCGCTGCATTTTTGATTATTTTTGTTCTCATCTTTTTCTTCTCAGTACGAGTTCAACGACTCTGATCGTGAAAGTGCACTTGACAATCTTAAGATGTTCTTAGCAGAAGGACAGATTCCTTGGGACGCGCTCACGTTCATCACAGGAGAGGTAACGTAAAACACTTACTTGGAGAAAATTTGTTTCAATTTCAATTTAGAAGAACCAAAAAGACGTCTACAACCTCACACCCTGCACCCACTGAACGCATCCCTCGATGGGATGCTACTCCATTTTCCCCCTGCTCAGCTTGTCCTAATGATCCCCTTCCGACCCACCCAGACCCCCTTGTCTTTTATTAAGAGGAAATCCGCCAGGACTTCGAGTTGGACAAAATTATGTACCAAAACTATTTACACCTGATTGCAAGCTTTTGTGTTACTGCTTCAAATATCTTATCGAAAGAAATCTTTTCTAACAACACCACACATCGAAAACACATTTTGAAGTTCCGCTGAATTCCACTGAATCGCTTAAAAATGTAAGCTTTTGCCCATAGCTTGTTAACTTTATATCATTTTTCAACTCGGATAAGAAATTGTTGTACCAGAATTATTTCCACCTTATTCAAACTTTTTTGTTACTCTTCAAATATTTATCAAAGAAATCTTTTCTAACAACACCACACATAAAACTTTCCGCTGTCCACTAATCGCTTAAGACGAATTTAAAATGGCTACACGTGAGATTTTTCCTATACCTTGTGAACTTTGAAATCATTTTCTCAACTCTGTAAAATTTTTGGTGTTATCACGGAAATATTACATCTTTACCTTTTATTAAGGGTAGGAAATAACGAATAGGATTTAAATATTCTGGAAATTGATTTTTGTCCAACTTTAATAAATATTACTCGACTTCCTAGTGGATTCCGTCTTAACATGGTTTGATCTGAATTCAATTTTCCAATCCACTGTCTATCGCAGATCACATATGGAGGTCGAGTCACTGATGCTTGGGATCAGCGGTGTTTGACCACAATCCTCGGCAGATTCTTCTCGCCTACAATTCTGGAAGATGGTTACAAGTTTTCACAATCAGGTAAATAGAAAATAATTAAAACGACTGTTCTACAAAATCAAACCACTTGTGAAAGGTCTCTGACACGGTCAGTTCGTTCTGTAAGAGTAGACATGAACCTTGGTCTTTTTGGGACTAAATGAGTCTGTCGCATAGAAGTAGCGTTTTTCGAGGACTTGGCTAACTGTTTGTTATTTAAAGTTGTTCTGTATGCTTCTGGTTGTTGAGCTCTTATGCTTTAAAACAAAGTACCCATGTAACACTTCATGTATTTTATCACCAGGTATCTACTTTCCTCCTGGATTTGACGCATTACCCGAATACAGAGACTACATCGACAGTTTGCCCATCGCTGATGAACCAGAGGTGTTTGGAATGCACAACAATGCAAATATCGCTTTTCAGGTGAGAAAATACTCGTTTTATGAGCTTGTTTTGCTAACATCTGAATAACAGACTCAACAGTAACAGGTGCAATTTATAACACATAGTTAAAAAAAGTTCTCACTAAATCGGTATTACCGTAAGTGCCTTTAAAAAAAGTTCAAAGTTCCATACGTTTCGTGCTCTGCCCTTCATCAGTGGAAAGTCAAGATTTCCAAGCATGTTGCTTGTTTAGATTCTCCCCCTTTAGTTCTGTTATCTGTTTTTTAATTGACAAAGCATTTCATGGATAAGACCCGACATAAACTGGTAAAGATTTTACTATGACAAATTCTAGGAAGAAACACTCTTAGTATTAAACCACCATGTTAGCATTGTTTGATATATTCAGTATGTTTATGCACTTAATTGCAGACGCAAGAAACCAATGCCCTCATTACTGCCGTGCTAGAGGTGCAGCCTCGCCTGGCCAGTGGAGGAAGCGGTAAAACAAGTGACGAGATTGTGTATGAACTTGCTGATAGTATTCTCTCTAAGCTGCCTGCTTTACTGGACATGGAGAAAGCCGATAAATCTATGTTTGAGGCAAGAACAAGTCTTGTGTTTTATATGTACATTATACTCCTTGTGATGTTATCTGTTGTGTTTTATATAATTTTGTAAGGGCGCACTGCGTGGGTTTTCAATGATGTTTGATATGTCATTTCACAGACTGATGAAAAAGGTCGAGTAAACTCTCTCACCACTGTGCTTGGACAAGAGGTTGACCGGTTTAACAATCTTCTGAAAGTCATCAAGGTAAGTCCATAACTTCGAAATAGTTCCCAAATCATGAGGATACACAGTCCATGTGATGTGTTATTTTTTCCCTTTTTAGAATTCACTTCAGCAGCTTCAAAAAGCTATCAAGGGTCTGGTGGTGATGTCACTGGAGCTGGATAAAGTTTACACAAACTTTTTAAACAATCAGGTTAGCTGAAGTTGATAAATTATAGTTGATTACTTTTTCTTTTATAACGAAAAATCCTTTGTTTTCAAGGTACCAACTATGTGGGCAAATGCTGCGTACCCTTCGTTAAAGCCTCTTGCTTCCTGGGTTAAAGATTTGCTGCTCAGATGCATGTTTATTGAAGTAAGTACAATGTCTTCTTTGCATACGAGTTTAAATGTTGTTTATGTTTATGCGTGAACAACAACAACAACAACTTTATTTGCACGCTTTACATTCAATTAAATTTACAATACAATAATAAAAGAAATAAAGTAAAGTGCATGGCTGCCCAAATAACCACGATTGGCTAACAAGATTGGGCAGCCATACTTAGTTTTTATTACAATAATTTATAAAAAGGTCAGGTATACTTAACATTTACATAGCAAACTATACAACACACAAACACACAAAAACAAAACTAAGTAGGCTTAAAGAAAAATTAATGGAAAAAAAGATGGAAAAACTGGCGTGCAAAACTGTCAGCCGATTTTTTTTCTGGGAGCTGTTCTATACTTTTGCGGTTCTAATATCGTGACCACAGTGAACTCCCTCTAAAACGGACACCGTCGGAACTGGCTCCAACTGTCCATCCTAGAGATATGTCCGTCTTATAGGGAGTTTAGTTTCAGTAAAATGACTGAAGGGCGACGGGGACGGGACCAACACCAGGTGTCCGTCTTAAAGATAGGTGCCCTTCTTATAAAAGTGTCCGTTAAGGGAGAGTTGACTGTAGACTGCAAAACCTTCCTTTCTAAGTTGTCAGCGCATGATGTAATCTTGTAAGATACACTCGTTTCAAACAGTTTTACACCAAAAATAACTCCATCTACACTCAAACCAGCAGTAGCGTTTACCTTATCTTCTTTCTGTCTGATTATAACAGCAATGGATTGTACACGGTGCTCCCAAGTGCTTTTGGATTTCCGGATTCTTCTTTCCTCAGGGTAAGTACCCACAGCAAACCTATAAGAATTTGACTCATCATGTGACAAATTCTCGTTAAAGTGTTCGAAGATATTCCGACTCTTACGCTACAATCAAAACAGCGCGATACTTACGTGAAGTCTTCTCAAAACTCTGACTCCATCAGAGAACGTCACGTTGCATTGCAACTGCTCAATACTGCTATTTTTTCGGCAATCATGTTTAGATACTTTCTGTCTATAGTTAGGCGAAAAGATCCGCGTGTTACTTGTCGGTTTTTGCATCCTTAAAATACTGGTTTGAAATGTAAGTTCTAAAAGTATGGTGGAATATAAACTAGGTCATTTCCCCACTTGATTACTTCGTTTTGTTTTTTCCCGAAAACTTCCCCTATTCTCATTATCTGTCTGCTTCATAATGTACTGTTTTGGCTAGGAGAAAACAGATGTTGACTATTTTCGCACTTTTTAAGGTTTTCTGACCGGCACACTACAGAACCACGCCCGAAAGTACAATCTACCAATTGACGAGCTGTCTTTTCACTACAATGTTCTGCCTCATTACCGCAACCAAGAGGAGGTCAGCGAGGCGCGCGCTAAACTCGACCCAGACGCCACTCTGCCAATGGATGAGGAGATAGAATCTCCTGAAGATGGAGTACTGGTACATGGTTTGTTTATAGACGCCGCTCGCTGGGACGATGAGAAGATGATGCTGGGAGATGCTCTTGATGGCGAAATGAACCCGGTAAATATTCTTTATTAGTAATCTTTATTTGGCGCCTTTACCTCAACACTTCAAGCTGTTTCATGGCAAAGGTTCTTGTAGTTTCCGTTTGGTAACACAGGTAAATGACGTGTACAAAAAGATTATTGTGCAGTCCGTATGGCTATGGAGGATATGCCATGTGTTACTCACTCTATGTATCAATGTACACAAACTTTTTGTTGCCGTAGGGAGTTAGTGACTTTTGTTCTTCTAGGAAGTTAATGAGTTCTGTTTTTCAGGTCAGTTAGTGAGTTTTTTTGCCCTACGGAAAATATTATTGTGGTACGTCTCGTGATACTTTCTTGTCCAGAAACTGCATTCAGTTCAGGGTATAACAAAAGCTGTTGACTGGTATAATGGTAAACCACGTCTATATTTTCTAATACAGACCACGTATTTTAGTGAACTTGATGGTGAAATAAACCACTTGGAATGTTGGTAAAACACTCACAAATTCGACAGTTGTAAATAACTCTCATAATGGGATGTGATTTTTCAAAAAAGACGTGACATTTCCTTACAAAATATTTGAGTTGTCCGTTGCTTATACAGCTCTTTTATTTGTTTGTTTAAGCCCTGCCCTATCCTACACATGGAGCCCCGGATGAACTACACACCAGATCCCTCTCTGTACACAAGTCCGCTGTACAAAACGTCTGCGCGTGCCGGTGTGCTATCCACCACAGGTAGGAACAAAAACTTCAATGACGGTCTGTTTAAGAAATGTTTTAATTTGATATTGAGCCTCAGGGAATAAATCAAACACGTTTTTTCCATTGCAGGTCACTCAACTAACTTTGTTGTGGCTGTGTATCTTCCTACTGACCTTCCTTCAGACTTCTGGATTGAGAAGGGAACGGCTCTCTTGTGTCAACTCAATGAATAGAAATGCAAACATTACTTGACATTCTTGTAAAAAAACATACGTTGTACGATTTATTTTTGTTCATTACTCGAGCTGCTTAACGTGAATTCGCTTGAAGGTTTTAAATAATAGCAAAGTATCTGCCAAATGTGTAAGTTATTAGCTGATACAATAGCGTTTGTGCAAGTTTCTTGTTTATTATGCAGCTTATAAGTAGATACGGTGATGCACCAAGTGTACATAATTATCACATTCATTATGTTTTTTATTTTTATTTTTATTGGGTATGGGTAAACGAGTATGTCGTAAGTCCTTGCAATGCACGATGAAAAGAGTTGTGTATATTCTGCGCTTGTGAGATTTTTATAACATAAATAAAAGTGTGAATTGACGCAGTTGTTGTTGATACAATTACATCTATGTGAGTACTTCTCTCTCCATTGCTTTTTCCTCAAACACTTAACATTTTCAGCGTATTGCAACAGAAATTACCTCACGCCAGTAATGACATGACACAGCGATAATGCTCTCATACTTATAACTCAATTACACCACACCACAAACCATCCTTGCATAAAAAAGACAATCGCAGATAATACGAAGTTAGAGAAATGAGCACCTTTCTAGCAAAAGACATTTTAAGGCCAAGGAAAACCTGAATCTAAAAGCCGAAACTGCAGTGAAACTACAGTGAGAAGACTCCGATCCGACCCTTTCCCGCAGGACCAGGGAGGCAGCTAACGGATACCCTGTTCAACATTGGTTGCGCTTGGGAGTGAATTGAAATTAACAAGTTTGACCTACATATGCACAAAAGCTCCTATTAATTAGCCGAGTTCTCATTAGGCACTTCACTTGCACTTGAAACCTTCTCCAGCGTGAACGGGCGCCGTTCTTACTGGCTGGTCGTTCTTAGTTACCTTGGAAACTAAGACTGCACCCCAATCACAATCGGTCCACCACAAGCTTATTACCCAAAAGTTGCGCAAGAAAACCATGCGGGATGCTGAGAGAACACAAGAAAAGCTTGCATTATGTATGGCATGGACAGTGTGAAATACGCAACCTTTTCAAAAGGTTGCGTGATTCACACTAGCCATGCTATGTACATTTAAACTATTTTTTTACCACAATAAACAGTTGCACTTTACTCCTGCCTCTCTACCCCAAACAGTAATGACTGGTATTGAAATATTATCCATTCTTTCTTTGCTTTTATAGTTGGATACTGTACTTTATTTACTGCTGACAATTAACAATTATTGGACGAGGTTGAGCATGATAGCGATAATTATCAAGGCCAAAGTTTCTATTATCTGCCGAAGCCGAAGGCTGAGGCGGATAACAGAAACTGAGGCCTTGATAATTATCGCTATCATGCGAAAACCGAATCCAATAATTGTTTTATTATGCACATTCCTGAGCTGCACTTGTAAAGACAAGAGCGCGTGCAAAATATACTTTTATAAGCTTACAACCTTTCGTCACTTCTGCATGCATAAAATTATTGTCTGTAGGTATGACGTCACTTCTACATATGTAAAATCTAATGTCTGTAGGTATGACGTAAGAGAAACAGCAAGCTGGTGACATCAATGTATATAATAACATTTACATCGATGTCATTATTGAATTGAAGCGCAGGGGCTCTGAAAGGGATCCTGAGGGATAGCTCTGAGAAAACCTTCCTTTGCTTTCTGTACTTTTTTTCTATTTGAAATTGTTACAATTTTCACAAATGTAGACAAATATATCTGTCGTGCCTTAATTATTAGGAACCGATTTTCATTTTAGATTATAGTATCGATAATAGGCATTTTAGTTTGCTAAAAGGCCCCCTCCCTAAAACAACCGCCCACAACCCCTCCCCCTCCCCCTCCCCTGCGACACTTTTGTTTCTAAGAGTTCGCAGATTCAGTCAGCGGTATCTCAAATAAGGATACTTCGCCAATTTCGCGGGAAATTTACATTCTCGTTGAAAGTGACCATTATTTCAGCACAAGAATACGAACGTCGGAATTTTGAGGGGGATTTTGATCCACCGATATTGAAGATTGCCCAGATATTGATATCAAAGTAAGTATTGTGTGAACTTAGAGTTGATGGAATACGGTCCTCGATAATCTATTCAAGCTGCATAATTTTTATCGCCAACGTATTGTCTGAACAGCTGACTGTTGATCGATCATGAAGTTGATTTGTACAATAATATTCTTATAAACAGCTGGGCTTCAGGAGTTGATAACTTAACTGGACAAGAACCATTAGAGACAAAGAAAGATGTCAATTTAGAAAGGAAAGCCATTGGTGACTTGCATTTCGATGGAAAGGTCGGTAAATCATGGGTACAAAAATTGCTGTAGATTGTAGCTTAAATCCCAGGCATAATTCCTTCCTCATTAAACAACATAACCGTGACTACTTGGTTCGAATACTCTGAAGCAGATATCCTCCTTGACCCCTTGTTGTCGTGCTTAACAACATTGTAAAAAGGGGAGAGGGCGAATTACTAGATATTTCGAGTGGAAAAAAACAGAATGTGTCCCAAGAACTATGTCTGGGATTTGTCTGGAATTTTAGCTTTGAACAATACCTGTTGCTTGAAGCTTCAATTTTTAAACTGGAAAAAGCAAGTTTAAGTTTTAAGGTCCCCGCACATGTGTGGATGTGTCACAGGGACATGTCGCAGCGTGAGTGTGTTGTTCACACTGATGGGACATGTAGCAGGGATGTGTAGTGGAGGACATGATGACGTCAAAAATTATCAGCATACACAACAGGGATGTTTTGCTGCGCCATGTCCCCACTGCATTATATTGTGTGTGTACATATTGTGATTTTGCTGCTCTTACATGTCCCCGCTACACGTCCCCTTAGTGTGAACAACACATGATTTTGTTGCTGCTACATGTCACATGTCCCTGCGACATATTCCCATGTGTGCAGAGACCTTTGGTTTAGAGCAGCGAGATAACTAACAAACATTACACTTCACTAGGGAAGAAATGGGGAGGATAAGTTAAATGAGTGGATGTTTTGTCAGATAAAATATAATATCGAAGAAATGGATTTTGTGAGTTGTCATTTTGGCCATAATTTATTTGTGGCATTCATTTATAAACCCTACCCTCTTGCCCATAGTTTTTACCGTTACATTCTCATTTGGAAACCATGTTTGAGGGGGAAAATATTGGGCAAATTTCCCATTTCTTTCTTCTGCCACTTTTATGCTGCCCCAAGGAGGGTTGTGTGTGACACAATTTCGTTTCAGGCATTGTTTGTTTTTGTGACAATTCTGTTAAAGTACCGACAAAGGCTGACCAAGTGATCTGAATTTGTTAAGTATACACAGTTCTGACTTCTGACAGGAGCTGTCCAGATTTGGGGCCAAAATTCTCAGCTAATCCCTGTATTTTTGAAATATGTGAAAACTCTCAATGAATCCTTGTGCTTTTAAGGCCAAATATATCGATCTGCAGACCTATTCACCAACAACAACAACAACAACCATTTTATTTTGCCAAATTAAATTCACCCCCTCTACTAAGCTCTACTTTTCACCCCTTCTACTTTTAAGGGGAGCAGGGATGGCGCAGTGAAAGAGCCTTTGCCTCCCACCAATGTGGCTCGGGTTCAATTCCCAGTTTTTGGTTCTTGTTCTTGCTTTAAGGGTTTTTCTCTGGGTTCTCCGGTTTGCCCCCTTCAAAAACCCATTTCAATCCACCTAACACTGATGTGATTTAGCCCACCTAACTTGCCCAAATTGTTGTTTGTGGACTGTCTTAATCTTTAGTGGCCTACTGTTTGGGGTCAGGCAATGTTGAATTGAGGATTAAGAAATTTGATCGAACAAAGAATTCAAATGTCAATTTTATTTGTTTATTGTTACTTGTTTTGACTTCATACATAATAATGTAAGGCAACAAGCCCTAAACATATCTTAGCAGAACAACGATGTCAAGCATTCTTCCTATGAACTGTTCAAAGTATGTAACACTAACGGTATATTATAAATGCATTCTAAGCCTTGTTTCAACAGTTTGCAGCATGCAGCATGCAATTCATCATTTAGCCCGTTTAATTCCCAGTGGTGTTAAAATCCCAACTTCTCTTTACTATTCTAATGAAAATTCAAGTAGGCACTAAGGTAAAAAAAAATAAAGACCTTGATCATCATTCAAAAGAATTTTAGACATGTTCTTTCCATACAAATTTTTCAGTAGCAGAACCAGAGGTATTAAAGGGGTTTGGATTGAGGAAAGGAAACTGGCTCTTTCTTGCTTCAGTAGGGAAAGGAGATAATTCTGGGCCCTTCAGCCCTTGTATTTTGTGAAAAGGAGAGGGCATGGGGTGGCCACATGATCTTCCAAGTCTATTTTTATTTTCTTGGGTGTTAAACCATGTTTTCTTGATTTATTGACCTTGGGTTGCTTGTTACTTGGCCTGGTTTTTTTTATTTACTTAATTTGGATTTGTTTATTTATTTATGTATTTATCTATTTTGAAGATGAGATGTGGCTCGCTGTTCTTGAGCGGCCATGTTTCTTTTTTGGTTTAACAGGATCTGGCCTTCCTTCTTCTTTCTTGCGATTAAAGTTCTTTTCCAAGACTGGAGCTGGCAAAGCAACCACCATGATGCCGCTCAGAGAACAAACTATTCCTGTTAGACGTCCAACAATACTAAATGGGGTCATGTCACCATATCTACAAAACAAATTAAAATAGTAACAACAGTTTGAAAAAAAAACATAAATAAGTGAAAGCGTAGTTTTTCAAAACACACTTAGGACCTTGAGGGCCAGGAAAAAAAAAAAAAAAAGAAAAAAAAATAATATTTAAATGTCACCGTAAATCAGTTTTTTCTAAATTGAAATCAACATTGTTTAATGCGGGTAGCACATAACAGTCTTGTGACTGACAATCCTCTTGCCCTCGGATTCCTGATCGTATTGGAATTTAGAAATGTTGGTTTTTGTGGAGGGTGGGAAACTGTAGAACACGGAAAAAAACCCTCAGAGCAAGGACAAGAAGACAGTTTGTACAGGGGCTAACAACGCCAGGTCCACACTTTGAACCTTGGCCACATTGGTGGGAAATGACACTCTCACTACTGCACTATCCCTGCTCCCTCTTACCTCCTAGAATATATTTGTCAATATATTCTACAGTTATATTATTCTTATTTTTGTCTCAATCTCTTCTCCTTGACGTATGGCTCAGCTTACTGGTTTTTACTACTTATCACCTACCTACCCTCCTACCCACCTATCTTTCTATCTACCCACCCACCCTATATTGAAAATTGTGCTGCCACTCACCCGAGCGTTGTCATGGTAACAATAGTATACCAAAACGTCGCAGGGATACTGGTGAAAGTCGTGTCTTCATCTCCCATCTCAGCATAATAAATAATAGTTGAAAACAGTATAACAAGTGTTATCAGCACAACAAATACAAAGCTGAGTTCAGAGAGGCTGGCCAACAGGGACGAGCCTGCCTCTCGCACCTTCGTGTTATGCCGAGACATTTTAACGATGCGAAAGATTCTGAAAACACGAAGAACTGTGAACGGTCCGCCTGCAGCGTCAGGAAAAACCAGCGCAACGTAGAACGGAATAATCGCTACAACGTCAATAACGCTTAAGAATTGTTTCATAAATTGGAGTCTGGCAGGCGCGGCGTACAGTCTTGCTACGTACTCCACAGTAAATACTACAACACACAGGGACTCCACTATGTAGAACTGTCCTTTGTATTTATCGCCACACGTTATTTGACCACATGCTAAGGTCTCGGCAGTGGATGCCACCACACTTATCAATATGAGAATAGCTGAAGTATAATGTATTAACAGCGCAAAGAAATTCTGCCCTGGATCCTCAAACCACTGCCACATTTTTTCCCTGAGTGTAGTAGGAATGAACTCTTCTTCTATTGATTTCGCATGACGCTTTTGATAGTCCTCGAATTCTTCGTGTTTTTCTTGGAAAATTTCATAGCAGCAATCACCGAAGTGGTTTTTGACGATACCAAAGAAGTCGAGCTCTCCAGCGAAGCAGCAAGCGCATTCGTCCTCAGGGTAGTGAAGTGTTCCTTTGCGATAGAACTGAATGATGTACGTGAACAGATCAGGATCACGATCAAAGAAATATTCATTCTTGTTCTTGTCAAAAAATACGTCTCGCCTGGTACTTCCTAGGAGGGTATCTGTAAAGAAACAAGTCAGATTTTAAAGTTAAAGTCTCATACGCACCTATCTCTTTTCTCACTAGCCTGTTTTTTTTTTTCTCGAAAACCAACAGAAACAACAATCCTAAACTCGCAAGAGTTTTTAGTCTCCTTTGCAGCCTTTTTCGGGATCTAAAACATCCCCCAAAAAGGCCCCACCCAAGCCACGTTGTTGGGTGGAGCGGCGTAGGGGTAAACCTCGACACGCCTTATTGAGGTTGGACACGCGGTCCACTTACTGACCCACAAAATCTATTTCTTCGATATTACAGAGTTTCTCTGACAAAACGTCTTTACAGTTTTGTTCAAAGAAATCTGTGATTACATTTCTTCCATTTCATGAGTTCGAGTTAGAATTTCGAGTTAAGTTCGATTTCGAGTTACAATTTCGAGTTCGAGTTAAAATATCGAGTTCGAGTTGCTTGCGGTTAGCTCCACTCTGGTTTGCTTGCGGTTAGTGTCACTCCTATTTGCTTGCGGTTAGCTTTCATTTGGTGATAAGGGTGACACTATGCGTGACCAACTGGGAAAATGTAACCCCATAATTCGAACTCGAAATGTCTAACTCGAACTCATAAATTCGATACACCCCATTTTGCATTGCTTAGTTATCGTTCAGTTGCTCTTAATTGAATTTATTAGAGTAATTATTATTTATTATTATAGTGTGGGTTTTATTCCTAAGAAGCTGGCAGAGTTTTTCTTGCCGCTTTTTGCGGAGAAGCTGTAGTTTTAATTCGTAATAGGCCCCTCCCTCAAAGACAAGTTGACTCCCCAACGTAGCACGTTGAAAAGCCAGATAATACTGTGTTTATTTAACGGTAACCAATCAACCACACTTCAATAAATAATTCACGTTTCTGGTTAATTTGTAAAACGAATGCTTTTATGTTTATAACGTTCACTGCCCAGCGTGAATAAATTACAGTTTCATGGTTCCCAGTATGAAAAATGCAGAATATGACACGTAAATGTACCGTGCCTTTTTAAATTCTCGTTTTTCACATATTCGATATCAGGTTATTGCAACTTAAAAGTCCTGGTAGCGAAACAAAATAAAAATGCTACCGTACAAACATATTTTTCCTGCCAAATGCAAAGTCATTTTGATAAAATCCTGCATGTCATTTTTTATCACTGTAATGAAAGGCAAGCATGTATGTCATTTACTAGATCTACATCTGGAAGTTTCTTTGTTATTTAACTGGAGGGTTCAGAGCCACCTTAAAAATATCGTGCATTATATTATGGCTACTGATATCAGCTCGGTAACAATCTGAGCGATAGACTCTTGGTATTAAAAAATGATACTGAACTGATCAAATCACTTTTTAACAGGTAGGCATTACATGTATTTCAGTGCGGTATTTATTTTATTTTTTCATTTATTCTTGTGAATAACAATTGGTGATTAGTAATTCAGTGTTAAATCCTCTTGTAATACATATGCAAATTCTAACCGAAGCGGTGTTTACTCACGACGTCTGTTTTGGCGTCCGATTTAATGCAAATCCTTTTGGTTTTCCCAAATATCTACTGTGAAATGACGCCAATATTTATCACTTGCTATAGTGCTTTTAATAAATTACAACTTGCATTTTTTTTACTTGGTGTAAGTCTCGTGTGATCCAGGTAAAGTCAAAGACATTTAAAGCACTCTAAACAGACACTAAATATGTACCTGTAACAAGAATTGTTTTAAGGACAATGTCATCCTTTGAATAATTGAACTTGACCGCAAAAGAAACGTTAAAAAAGAACAACCCATTTCATAATAATCGTGCCTGAACCGGCCCCGGGCAATTTTTTATCTTATTCCAAGCATTAATTAAAAGTGCCATATATTGTTCCTGCACATCTGACTTTTTAAAACCTAGCTGTTTATTTCTTATAATATTTTTTTGCCAAAAGCAAACGAAGAAACATAATATGAATGTTTACCATCAATTTCTTCCTTAAGGCAAGCACAACCAACAGACTGTTATTTTTTTGATAATTTTGCCACGAAACAAATCCATTTGTTTTATGTTAATGTTCCATGTTTTATTTTCCATCGACCGTTTAAAACTTTCATGTAAAAGAGTAATATAACATGCATTTTTCTACCACTAAATATGATTTCTTCCCCGATTTAATTTTCCTTTTTTTTTTTTTTGCTTATGTTATTGTGACGAATTTCGTAAGGCGTTTAGGCGATATTTAGAAAATCCTCCCGGAGCCGACATAAATAAGTGAAATTATATATGCGCTGAAAAGATAAAGAATTATTTTCCAATATTATACAATGAAAAGGTAAGCCTTAGGTTAATTTTTATGAGGCGAAAATGCTCCCAAGCTTGATCTAGACAGTTGATATATAAAGAACGGTTATAAAATTGAATTTTTAACTTTAGGAAGAAAAATAATTATTTCAGTAAAGCGTTGCATCTAGTTTAAATTTACCTGGATGCCGCTCGAAGATAGAACTGTCCGCTTGAAAGCGCCGACCGCTAACATTGATAGTGATGAAGTCAGCTTTAAAATTCTTCTTGAAAGTCACTCGTGGTCGAATACATGGCCGAAGGTTCGTCTGTGAGGGCAAGACCGGTAGAAGTTTCTCTTCTTCCCCTTTAATCCCGTTCACAGCCATGGTAATCACCTGCAATATCACATACACAACAGTTTACAGCAAATAATTCTCGACTAATTCGTTTCCATTGGTGTCAATAAGCACCGAGCATTTGGCGGCCGTAAAAGTCTTATCACAGATGGAGAATTGTTTTTACCTCGACTACAAAACTGCTTAGCTGGTGATGTCGAGTTTTCTTTGTTTGCAAACTATTGCATTCTGCTTGAGGTCTAAGTTGAGTTTAATTCCAACAAGACTTGTGGTCTGTGAAAAATATATTAGCTAGTATCCCGCAAAGCTGATTATAAATTCAAAATAGTGCCGTTAATTTATGAATTGCACCTGCTAGGCTTTCTATGGCTGATGTATCGTTAAAACTTCAAAAAAGTCTTGTTATTTGTTCGCTGATGGCAGTTTTGTGAGAGAACGGTAAATTATTTCCTGTGTTATGTCTTTATTATTGAAAATGACAGAAAACATACGGTTTAATAAAATAAGTTGCACAGCATTGGTCTTGAAGCCTTGTAAATGTTTCCATTTCTTTGTGTTTTTTTTTAGTTTCCTCCTTACGTTCCAAATGTATATATTAAAGGTCACCTGCAGTTGTAGTCTTTTGTTAGTAAAATTGACGAAGAGGACGTTCTTTTGTCATTTAGGAACAACTTCCACTTGTAATTTGCAGAACTGCTTATATGTATAGCGACTGCAGTGGTATTGTTATTTAAAAATTGATGAGTTTTTCGATTTTTTTTTTTTTTAAAAATTAACACCGCGCTGCTGCGGGTAATGTTCATCTTTTTTCTTATTTTTTCGGTTGGAAAAGCAATATAAAACGTCATGTAGTTTTTCTTTAAGTTATATTTCTATCATAAATGCTAATTGTTACCAAATAAAAGAAAATCGTCATCTTAATCAACCATCATCAAGTTCTCAGAACAAACTTTTACTAAATCGCTATGAATGTTAGACATGTTAGTATGGAGAATTCGAAAATAGCCCTCCCCCTCCCCTCCCCCCCCCTTATATAAGCTCAGCTGCTCCCGAAAAAAAGGCCGCCTGAAAGGGGCATCGGCGAGCAAATACAAGTCCAGAGGGGTCCCCAGAGGGTCTTTTAGGAATTTTGTGTTGTTCTAAACTGAAGTTGAGCATGTCACAAGTTGAGTTCCACTGTGTCTTGAAAGGAGAGTTTACTGGAGAGGGGGCTTCATGTTTGATGTTAGCTATTTCTACAGCCAGGGCGCACCATTACTTCAAAGCAATTTAGCTGGTTTTACATTGGTTGTACATTTACAGGCTTCTCAAGCGACATAGATTAAATCAGTAACTTTTTTATCTAGGAAACTTCCTTACTTTGCGTGGAGATATAAAGATATTTTTATGTAATTACTTTTTTAGGCAAGGGGCCCTGCTGGTTTTCGTCTTTATTCGTGTTTTTTTTTTCTCCAACAAAGCTTACCACGGCGCATTCGAAAAATTAGAAAAATAGGGCCGATTATTTAAATGAAAGTCGTGTTCTAAACTTAGCTTGCGATTCCAATTATTTAAACAACGTTTATCGCCGCATCTAGACGAAGTTTAACCGAGAACTGTTTTGGCAACTTGGTTCCCACAAATATTTTTATAGGAAGCTTAAAGTGAACTCGCTTGCGCGTTTTTTTAAAAAAAACGCTTTTCCCCAGATTTGTTTTAAAATGTTCTCCTTGCTCTTTTTGAGACTTCTAAGTTACAATGACTCTTCCTCCTAGCTTAAAAACAAAACGCTTTTGTGTTGTAAACATTTCGGGAATAGCAAAAGAAAAAGAATAACGAGTTGGGTTGAGTATAGAGAAGCTGTTCATTCTGCTTTGTCGTGTCTCCTTACTGTAAGCTTGTTCATAATTGAAAAATAGCGCATGTTATTATGCAAACATCAGGCGAACTACGGCACATGAACATATTACTCAAGGTTTTCATCAAAAGAGTCACACGCTAGGGGTTCACATTAATTGAATTGGAGTTTGGCTCTGGTGGAGAGGGTTAAGCTTTATCTAGTTTTTCACAGCTGTTTTGAATTTTCAAGCTGTTTGAGCTAATACAACTTTGAGATTGCTCTGCGTTCACACTAACTTGCAGTACTGAATAGTGAAGCATATCTTGAAACCATAAATTTCCTTAGTGCGATCAACTAAACAACTAGCTAACCTCTGCCGGTTTACAAAATGAATAGACACTTGACGAACAAGCAAATCCTTAAAACTAACATAAAAAGAGATGTGTGGCTATAAGTATGGGGAAATGATATGGGGAATTTCAGACGTTTCGGGCAATAGCCCTTCTTCGGTGGTAAATGACGTTGCCAAGGAAAATGCGACAAAACTAGCATTTAAAAAGTCTTAAAATCTTACCTCGGCCTTCTTATGGTTCGGCCCGATAGGGTTTATTTACCTTTTTTGAGGTCTCGAGACTACTTTAATGCCATTTAGCTAATTTAGATTTAAGTACAAAAGTGTCACATTTTGTTAAATTTCATTACGCAAGTCAATATGAAAGAGGAGTTGATAGCTTTACGTATTGTACTATGTTTATAATTTTCGTATCCGCGTATATTTGTCCGATAGAATGAGAGAAACAAAAATACGTGAAAATAAGTGAAAATACAAACTGACCATGTTTTGCATATAGTCGTCTCTTGATTGTTTCTGTCTTTTATCGGTGGTATGTTTAAATGCGTTTCTAAATTTTACGTGAATATGCTTTAGAAACAGCTGGAAAATATGACAAAAACAGAACGATGATATTTTTAATTTAAAGAAAATTGACGATACGATGAAATTAACGATAAAAAAAACCTCAAATTGTCTTAAAAAATGTTCTAAATGGAGTGTTTGTTTACCAAAACATATTTGAAACAATGTGTTATTCTCGGGAAATTGGACCAACAATGATTACCAGCGACTTCAAGACAAGACCTGACATCGACCTTTAAGTTTTGATTGTAGCGCTTCGGTATCAAATCTGAACATTTTTCCAACCAAAAAGGCTAACATTGTAAAGTAACTTGTGTTTTTTCTTTGCAGTTGAACTAACATGCTGAGGGACCATTGAGTGTTAACTTTTAAAAAACTGACGTGATAAAAGTGATTAAACTAATAAAGAAATTTATTAGGCTATTTGCCATATTAGTATAATAAATACCAACAAATGATATACTAACAAGCTAAATTAAGTCCTCTTTTTGGCGAATTAAAAGGCGTTAACAGAAAATAAACTAAAACGAGATTAATAAGACTGTTGGGCGCCTCAGATGTTAACTTGTGACGACATTGTTCAAGGGAACTTCGCGGATAACAAGCAATGAAAAAAGTATGTTTCGTCGCATTCAGCATTCAACATTCTATATTTTTCCGTTAACCATAGCTGTTTAAAAGTCAAATAAACCCAGGTTTATTATTTGAATTAGTTGAAAGATTCCTCAAAAGATATTTGTTCAAATGCTAAGGCATATTGTAGCTGGCCCAATAGAATTCTTCGAGTTCATTGCCATCTGGAGACCAGAAGTGTTTTTTTTCGCAAAATATGTCATTTAGCTTTATTTGCCTTGATGCTGCCTCTTAATAAACCTCATTCATTCCATTTAGTGATATATACTCACGACCAATTGCAAATGACGAGCGTACTAGGTGACGGTTATTTCCTTAATTGTTTTGATCATGCTATTTCTATGATGTATAATACCCATACTTTTGATTTCGCGAAAATAACAGAGCAATATTTAAAGAAGTTTTGTGATCTTAAGAAAGAATGGGCTCCAAGGACATTAATTTTCGCAAAAGTCTTGTCATCATAAAACCACCATTCAAAAAAATTGCTATACTCAACATTAAATCTTTCAATCGAGAAAGTATATTTAGAACAAAAACAAATACCATAACAGCTTCACTTGATATGAACCGATAAGCATATCCATCGTGCATCAAGCCAAAGAAAACAGTGACTCGGCGGCAGAATGTGTCTCAGTAAAGTTGTTCGTAAAAATGGAGTTTTAAATCTATGGTTTGTAACATTCGTGCCCCATTTTTCTCGATTTGAGTCTCACTCGCGTAAATAAATGACAAAAACTTATATGGGTGGTAGGACCCTCATCTCTCAGTCCCGCCGTTGATTTTATGTCACAAAATTAAAACTCTCCCTCAATAGTTTTACTATTTTTTGCATGCACGAGACCACTTGGAAGAAGAAACGTTTCCCACGAACAACTCTTAATGTGATGAGCTAATCATTTCGTTCTCGGGTGATACAATACGCGTTACACGTTCATCCCGTAACTCACGCGGGAAATTTGTCACGCTCGCGGTCGACACGAACACATTTTATTGGTCATTCGAATTGGAACTGTTTGAGATTTTGTTTATTATTCAGAAGCTTTACCAACGTGTTATTTTACTCAGAAAAAAAAAACATTTTCCGTGCGTGATGTTGGTAGATAAATTTAAAAAAGGATATTTTTGAGCTCAGCAGACTTGCGACTCCCAGCAAATCGAGGGAACTATTTCCCAGAGAAATTAAGCGCTTTGTCTATGTTTTTAGTCGCCTTCAAGCTGAGGAAGACAACTGAACTAGAGAGATAAACAATAAATTATTTACAATATAAAGAAAAATCAGATGATAGCTAACACAGATCGCCCTGTTGTAGTTTTTGGAAAAGTAGTATACTTTATATTTAGTTTGAAACTGTAGGTTTTATAGGTTGAGAGCCAAACTTTGATCTGCTTGTATCGGAAAGGAGGTTATGCAAGATTACGTTATACACCGAAAGCGGTGCAATACACAAGCGATTGCGATCTAATGCTTTAAATTTGTTTCTTTTCCTTGTGTTAATAGGGTTGTCATACTTACATTACAGTTCTGTCCTTGAATGTTCTTGGCTGACTTGCTTTGAGCGCTTCGCTACATTCCTGTAGTTTAAACATAAAAGCTAAATTAAGACATTTGCCAAAAATATATACCACGCAACGATTTTTTAACGTGCTTAAATCTTATCGCCTCTGAAAGTTAGCAAGAATACTTAGGACCATATACATTACCTTTAAATCGAGAAAAACTCGAAATACAGCCCCTCGCTGGCGCATTAAAAATTACAAGACAAATGTGACAAGTCTTCAGTGACGCGTATTTTCTTGATTGAAATTCTCAAAAATTAAGATAAGTGCTTATTACCTTTAAATATTTTATGCTCGCTTCAACCTTTTATCTCAACCTGTAGTTATTTTATTATGAACTAAACAATTTTCATATTATTTTGTTATTTTGAGGACCCATGTGTCTCTCATTAGATTTTCAGTGGAGGATTCTAGTAAGTTAATTTGTCGAGTAAGAGTACAATATATGTAAATTATGTTCAACACCTTTATGAATTGTCAGCAGGAATTACTAGAGTTTGGTTTTATAATTTGAAGAATATTTGCAGGCCCCTTGGCGTGCAGTCAATTGCGGCATAATTTATCTGATAGTTTACGGCGCAGTCTTGTGTTTTTAGCACGCTTTCTTGAATCTTCGCAAAAAAATACCATCAGCTCTAACTAGCAGCATAAATTGTCTAAATTTACTACGAAGGCCGGTTTTTCAGTACTATATTCATACGATATACAAGAACAAAACCAAGCTCAGACAAAATATTCAGTCCTTTCTACGTTGAAAACCGCGACAAGCGTCGATTTTTAATTTAACATGGTATACTGTCTATAGATTGCTGGTCTGGTGGAAATTAAAGAAGGCTCAGAACGCCTTTTTCTTTATTCAGTATTTTATTCACGATTGAAAAAACTCGAAAAAAAGAATATAAATTATCGATATGGACCTAGTGGTATTTTGTCATGGTTTCAGTGGTTTCATGATCCGATCAATTCCGAGTTCATACGAGAAGGTGGGCCCAGGGGGTCCTGAAAAAAATTGTTTTCAAGAAATATTTTTGAAAATGGTGTTGTGTCTATGGCTCGTCTATGGCCGGGTTTCGTGTGCCACGCTGACCGCTTTTCATGGCAGACGCACCGAGCAAGGAAACCCAATTAATATTCTTTTTGAATGACAACCCATCCAGAAAGTCAGCGAACATTTCAGTCCGACTTTCTGTCTCCGCAACTATTGATTACGTAACCAAAAAAATTGCGTCCAAAAATACCTTTGCTAAAATTTCTCAACATTTCTAGCTTTTGATTCTTGTGTTTTCGCCAGAAAAATCTTCAAACAAAAGCTAAAATTCGCTCCAAAATATGCCACGTGATCTGATTTCCCAAGATGCAAAGAGAGGAAAACGCCCTAAGCACGCTTTTACAAATTTCTATTTTTCAGTCGCTGGTTCAACTGTAAGTTCTTTTTCTAGCTGTAAATCTTTCTTTAAATCGACACTATGGGTGACATAGATATTGGAAAGCGAATTTTTGTCAAGGGATTTTCCCCGGAAACAACTGAAAATGAGCTGAGAGCTTATTTCGAAAGATTTGGCACTGTCAAGGAGAGCAAAGTCGTGCGAGACCGCAACGGGTTCAGCAAAGGATATGCTTTCATCACATTCGAATCACAAGAAGTAGCCGACAAAGTTCGCGACCAAGAAAACCTTGAATTTGATGGAAAAAGTTTGAACATTGGTAAAGCGATCCGTAGAAAGAGCAAGCGCAATTTTGGAAAGTACTACTATCACCGACAAGACGCCAATGAAAGCTCAGGCCATGGCGGCTACTATGCATTTTCGACATCGGATGGAAGCATGTACTACGCTATGAATCAACAGCCACAATTCGTTTTGGTGCCAACATATTCTCCACAGATGCACTACCAATCCCAAAATCCATATCCTCAGCCTTCCCATTCAGCTTCTCAGCCGATCTACACAACGACAGCCGTAGTGGGGAATTCTTATCTGCAGCCTTCGCCATATTCCTTTCCACACGGACATTCGTGGAACGAAGTTGCAGCGGTTCCAGTGAATGCCGCCGTTGTGCCAAAAGTCCATCACCAGTTTGCTGCAGAAAGTCCCACAGAAATTGCAGTTGCTAGCACTCATGGCCAGCCAGCTCAAATTGTTAGTTTGGCGATTCCTGCTGAAGGAAATTACGTGTCGGATGTCGGAGCTGTTTCTGGAGTTGGAGAGGTGAGCTTGTTGTTGCACTCGCGCGCGAGGCAGCGAACTTCGCGATCGCTCAGTTGAATTCTTTCTCAAACCTTCAGATCGTATTGAGGCAGTTTTAGTTTTTTTGAGCTACTAAAAAAAGCCTTGATTAGGCTTGGAGTTAAGATTTTATAGTCCATTTTAGTAATGATGAAATTTTGTTGTTTTGTAGCTGGTGTTTGAGAGTCCAAAAGGAAAAGCAGAAAAGAAAGTCCAGGCCATAAAGTTCTTAAAGAAGCATGAACCGTCAAGTCCAGCAGGAATGTCAGTCCCTCCAACTGCTACCATTCATGTCATTAACGGACAAGTCCCATCAACTCAGTAAAATTCCCTTCAAGTAACTAGATCAGTATAAAATGTGATTATTTATGATTATTATAAACCTACCTTTCTTTTTACTTTGTAATGAGGCCCTTCCTGGCAGATGAAGGCAATATGTAATAACTACTAAATAATAATAGTAATAATTTATTAACTTATTAATTAACTTATTCTCGTCACCTGATTTCTTAAGAACCTGTATGCACAATTTACTATGCAGTGCTGATATTGAAAAGGAGAAATTAGTTTTTGATCACTTCTGATCTAGAGAACCTGGAGATTAGAGATGCTAAACTCATACAAGATCTGTAGCTGTAGGTAGTTTTTTACATATGTGATTTTATCCGTACCTTACATGATTTAGTGCTCACTTGGGGTTCCTCGTCATTAGTTCCCATGCAATCATACATAAACATACAACATGATTATACATAGTGATTTATTTTGCCCTTTCAGGATTTTAAATAATGATCCTTTCATTTTTTTGTGGCTTCAAAGCAGCTGTAGTGCAATAATGCTTACTGCTTGTGCTTAATTTTTGTAAAGCACAAGTACATATTTTTCAGACAAGAGATTCCAAAATACGTAAATCAAGCTCTGGAAGATATCAGTTTTAATCCAGGATGTTGCTTCCAAGCTCAAAACTCAGATTCTACCAAATGTAAAAGAAATTATTTCCATGAGTTTTATACTCAACCGGCAATACTACCTACTTTAACTTGAAAGGTTTTCCTTAATCTTAAATATTTGAATTTTGTTTTTTACATAACTGTGCTGCAGCTCTCGATAAGCTATTTTTTAAAAAATTCACAATTATCTAAAGATGCTATGCGTTTTCTAGCCTTTAAATATTTCCAAACCTCTATTTTCAACAAGTAATTTTTAGAACCAACATGTCTAACAATAATGTCTATGACATGGGAAGTATAGTTTGGGATAGGGTATGTCTCAATTTTATGAGATAAATCTTCAGGTTAAGTAGAAGAAATAACTAATAAATGCCTGTCTGTAATGGAACAGCAGAAATCTTTTAAGATTTTAAGATGTCCACAAGAAAACCACATCTCAGTTAGACAGACTGTCATTTGTACTATTTATTTAGCATTGCAGAATCCTGTACTATCTATTTTTGTACACAAAAAGTGTTTTTACTGAGCTTGCTGAGCTAAGCTATTAAGTGTGTGTAATTTTTAAACATTTTTTTATTAATATATCTAATCCTGCATGATATCTGTGAAGTACTTACAAAGGTATTGTCTAATAAACTAATTAATGTGTACCCCTTGTTTTAGTCTCTTACTTTAAAAGTCGGTGTAGATGGGAAAAAAGGGGGGTTTGGGGGGGGGGAAGGTTTTTTGCGGGTAAAAATTTGGGGCTTTTTATTAGGGGGAAAAAAACCCTTTTTTCTTTTTAACCACCAAAAAAACCTAGACCCATTTAAAAACTTTTGAGGGAGGGGGAGTGGGGGTTTAATAGAGAGGGGTCCAAAATCAAACTTCAGCTTGGGTACATATGAAGGAAATGGTCTGTCGCTGTTTATTACACAACTCTGCTAAATAAAACTAGGTTTGCTTGATGAATAACTAAAAAAAATGAAGTTAACGTAAATTGACAGTTTCATTTACTGCCCCCCCCCCCCAAAAAAAAAACAAGTTACTGTCCAACCCCCCAACCCCACCCCCCCCCCCCCCCAAAAAAAAGGAAACAAACCAAGCTCCGTCTCTGTCTGTTCAATGAGCATTCTATGGGCGCTGTAAGTTTCAAACCTTTTATAAACCAGCAAAGTTTCTGCTCACTCAGTAGAACAACAAAAAAGTAGGTAACTTTCCGTTTTCTGGACTAAAAGAACTACTAAACAACCGTCCCTCTCCTCTCCCCTGTCATCAATTTTATTCAGCGTGACAAGAAAAGGGCGCGAAAAAAGCAGCGCGCGCTGCACGCCCGCCGCCAAGGCACTGACCACTAAACAAAACAAATGCACAACTTATTTCAATCGAGAGCTACAAAATTTATTACGTTAAAGTTTATATAAGCTTAAATATGTGTCAGCACTTGATAAAGTTGGGATACATTTGAGGATGAAGTGCTAATCAGTGAGCATTTTATGTAACACTTTCTTTGAGCTGGATAGTTTCTAAGCAAGTAAGTTTACTGCCTAAGCTCAGCGTAACCTATGAACCAGAAGCAGATCTTGAATTGATTTTGGACGCTAAAGATTTCTTTTTTACGTTCTACGTTGTTAGCCAGTAGAATTTTAACTGTTGTTATTTGGAAATTTCCATTACAGGCTGCAATATAAACTGGAGAAAGTTTGAAGAAGAATTTATGTCCATGCATTTGCTTGCGAGGACCACGTGGATGCATCCAAAGCCATTTTATATTTCTCGTCTCAATGGTTTACACAGAGAGTTGAAGGATCAACGAAATATACAGGTTAATTACTTTTTAAAGTACAAACTGATAAGCACGTTTGGTGCTCAAACAGTGGTATACGCTAACTTTATCTTATATCTCAATAGAGTCTCCAAGGTATAAATTATTGTTCGCACACATTTTCGAGGTGGAACCATTCGTATAAAAACGCGGGGGGGGAGGGGGGAGTTGGTGGCACGGAGGGGGTGCTAGATATGATGTTTCTCTTAAAAGACAGACAGCTGCCGTTGAGCTTTATAAAGTTACAATAGTTTTCCCTGTCCGGTATAATTGTATATATTATTGTTAATATAGCTTACTTTATCCTGTTTCCATTGCTAATTCGTTATTATCATCCTTAACAACAATACAGTAAAACAAACGACTATAAACCAGCTTAACAGCAACAAAAAGGATGACTTCTAAAGGTGACAAATTTGGCAGTTTTATCTCAAACAATAAATCCGCTTCAAAAAAATGATTTATTAGCAATTTGGAAGAACAATAATAGGGCAGATCGTTTATTCTTTCTATTTATAAAAAAAATGAATTTTCTTAGCAGAAAACTCATTTAAAAAAATTTAATTTGTGTTTGTGAATTTCTCTCCGAGTATATATTTCACGGCATATTTTTCCTATTCATCCACCGTGCAAACAAAAGCACGTGTGCTTGTTTTACAAATAAAGTTCAAGTTCAAATTCAAGATTTTGAGTGTCATATGCCTTTTTCATAGAGAATTCAAATTTCACCATTTTATCATTAGTCACGAACCTCGTGTGGCATAATTATGGACTTTCTCGTGGTGTTAAATATAGTCTGTTTCCATAACAGCACGGATGTGGGCAAGTAGGGGGAATTATCCTTATTATCACAAAATATTCACCTGGAAAAATAAGTCTTCAATTCGGTTTTAATTTTCTCTAATGTGGACTTCACGCGATAAGCCCATTAAGAAGCCAGTTAAAAACCGCACGCTTTGCGTGTGTTAATTCCTCACTCCCACGCTTGACGTCACTGTGACGTCATAGATGGAACCAGGCGGCGCGAAAACCTACATTTTTAACCAGAAAGAGAATTTCCCCAGCCGGTATAGCCAACATTCGAAACGCTCTTTGGAAAAATGCCATAGCATTGAATCATCAAGTGCCAGTATTTTTTTTATGTATAGTGATAAACCGCCTGAATGGTGACTAAACGTTGTTACATTCGTTAACTTGTTAATGAGCTATTCTTTCTCGGGATCTTCTTGAGCACGTTCGTAACCGCAGATTATTTTAAAAACCTTCAATTTTAAATTCTTGTTATACCAAATTGACCCACATTTGAAATTAAAAATGTCCTTAATTTCTTCTTTCAGCATTCAATAGTAATAGTTTCGGGATATAAGTCGCGATTTTCTGAGTAGTAAACTGCAGTTTGTTTGACTCAGGCAGGAACCGTGCTAGACTACTTTAAAATAAGCAACTTATATCAAACTGTAACTTATCGTTCCTCGTTTTTTTCGAAAATTAAAGGCATGTTGCATAGCATTTTTCTATTGCCTGAAAATTCAGCGGTAAAACCAAAACACTTTACATGAGCAAGAAACTTTACCAAGTGAAACCGCTTTCGACGCATAACGATCTTAACATCCTTGTTTAGTGACCAGTTTGATAGATTTTATGCGGAGGATCAAAATATTCCTGACTTATCATTAAAACATCTACCATCCGGTGAATGCTTCAGCAAAAGCCAAACTCCTACTGGCCCATTTGAATATTCTTTTAAGAGTGCATATTTTGACTGTCCACCTGCTGGGAGGTGTTTGCATGAGGTTAAAGGGACTTGTTACGGCTAAGTTAATTTTATGTTATTAAATTTTGTCTAAAAATTCGCTATGAAACTAAATGTTTGCAAAGAGATTAATTCCGGCTACGATTCTAAATGACAAAACCATAGCTTCGTTGCAGCCAAATCTGTCTCCCGGGCGTTATAATTTAACGTTGAAAACTGTTCCGCCGGACCATATTTCAAAAACTGTTATCGCAATCCCTTTCAATCTTCGACAATTTTGGCCATCCGTACCTTCTTTTGCATTTGTTGTTTTTTTTGAAATATCCCTTCACTGTTTTATAAGGTTATTTTGTATATTTAAACGAATTTGAGGTTTTTTACCGTTTGGTAAAAATCGTGACACTCGAGTGACACGGTCCCTTAACTTAACCTTAACTTAATTTGGCAACCAACATAAAACTGACAGCTTACAGAATTTTGCGTTAATTGCTGACAACTGAAAAACGTCTAAACGTTCAACATGCCAAATAACAAATGGCCACAGTGATGTGTAATGAAAAACTGACATCTATACCCTTCGTCAAAACCCTTATTGTAGCTGCTCAATAGAATCGAAGAAACTCGCTATTTGTAACGGACAAATTGTCTTTCTTACAAGCCGGTAACAGTACATAGTACAGGTATATAAAGATCACGGACATTTTTCAGAACTCAGAATTAATATTAACGTCAGGGCTAAAATGCCCTGGTCAATTCTAGATTGAAAAGAATTAGTTGGAAGGTTTTAATCAGTGGGCTTTAAATTTTCCAGAAAAAATTGAAAAGGAATAGTTCAAGTTCGAAAAACCGTGAGATGCAAGCATTAGGAAAATTATACGATTGGATTGCAGTGCTAGTTTCTTTTAAGAATTAAAATTGTTTTGTGGTTTTGCTCATGTTTTGCTGTAGCAAAGGGTCCGTACGTTTGTCCGTGTTAGGTTGGTTTTATATTATTTCAGGTCCTTCGCCACAGAAGGCTTTGTTATGGCTTAATTACAAAACCGATTGACACACTGTCTTTAATTTAAAGTTGCCGCTTATGCTAAAATACGTCCAAGTGTTTCTCTGCATTGTGTCATAATAGAATAGCAATTATAAGGATTTGAATTTTGCTCTTTGAAACTCCTTTTGTTAGTCTCTCGGCGCGTGTAAAAATACCTTTCTCAGTACGAACACCACTGCTTTTCTATATACCGGTAGTTTAAAACCTTTGTTCCAAAACCCGGCGCCAGTGGCGCTAACGAGTAAAAACACTGTCAGACAGCAATGATTACCAAACGTATAAACTGACGCTCTTAAGCCGTTCACGTGAAAAAAAAAAACGGATCTCCTGTAGATAGTGAATTTTGAGACAACTTTTTTCAGCTTGTTTTGTTAAAAGCGCCTTGTAACTTCTTCTGACTCCAATCTAGATCCATCTCAACACTTACTCACAATCCACAAATGCCAAGGACACGTTTTAGAGTACGATGTAAATGACTTTTTAAAAACCTTTTAAAACGCTTAACAGTGTGTTTTTTTTTCACGGCAAACATTAAAATATCAGGCATTTTCACGTTTGGTGCTAAAAAGGTGCAATACGCTGATGTACAAAGAGACCCGACTTTATATAAATGTATGATACTATCAAAACAACGTAAGAGTTTTGTTTTTTCGTTTCATCGCCGCACTGAAACAAATTTAATGCCTGTAGCCTTTTTATAAAAGTCCTTTTTTATTTGCAAAGTTAATTTATTTCAGCGATAGATTAACAGAACAGAACAAGCTGTCGTCGTTGTTTTGGTAACCAAGAGCTGTCAGCAACAGACATCAAATTATGTTAGCTGCTGTAGACAATTGTTGTCGCCGTTCAACGCTGTTTATTCAAACCGTTATAACATTTAAGGTGTCTTGTAATTTTTATTGCCGGCCTACAGGAAAAGGACATTTAGCTAACTGCTGCAAATGACAAAAGAAAAAAATCATAACCAAGATGCAAGGTGTATTCTTACAAAGCATACAAGAAATATAAAAGCGAATATTTAAAAAAAAAAATAAACCGCTTAAGTGAAACTCATATTTATGGCCTTACGAGTTGCTATGTTCAGGTGTAAATCGAATAAAATGTTTTTCACGAAAGTCCTGTTGGTAAGCCAAAGCGACAGGACTAAAACGAATTTTTTCGCGTAGTACTTCCTTTATTTTAAATTCATCGTCGAAGACATCCTTCGGCTTGGAGGTTTTTTCCATTATTTATTAAGCACTGTAAACCAGGACGGCGTCTTCATGCGAAAATGAACCCAAACAATTCTCAAAAGCGGTCGTTTGTTTCTCGCCATTTAAGAATACTCTTTTGTGATTTACCAAAAAAAATTATGATATATATCAGAAATGACTAAAAAAAATTTTTTGCGAAAAAAGTCGCCCGTAACGGAGTAAAGAAGAAATGGAATATTTTATTCTCTTTTTTCGCTTGCACCGTTTGCAAATTTGGCGCGAATACTTGACAGGCGGACAATAGATTCCCTGTTGGTGTTTTATAAACTATCAATCAAACAGTCATATTTCTCGAAATTCATTGGCTACTGACTTTAAATTTGTTTAATCCAATGCTAATTAACGATATCCTTTGCAATTAGGTATCTCTTATGCGAAACCCATAAGAAGAATTTACCATTGCATCAATCCGTTTGTGACGAAAAACGTCGCTTTTAGCGTGGTTCGCTTTGTCTTTAAGAGACTTATGTAAAAGGAGTACAAAAGCTAGTAACGCTAAAGCTGTTTCAATTTAATGCTCTGTGTACTTCACTCTTGAACAAAAGCTGTGGATTAACAGTAATTTCATGGCTCTTGGTTCTCAATACGTTACGCCAATTTGTGCCCGGAGCGCTGCAACATTTGATTGATTTCAAAGGCGATTTGTTTCTACATTTCGAAGCATCGAAGAAATCGAACGTTTGATCGAAAATTACCATTGAGCCGTGTGCCTGAAGCGAAGCGCGTCCCGGGTGGATAATCGAGGCAGCGCTTGAACAAATGGTACAAACATATCGATGTCTCAATCGGTCTGCCGTGGATGCGCTGGCATAAATTAAAGTGGTTGTTTGTCATCCGGAGCGACAAGCTTTTACACCTGTCCCTCAACTGAGTAGATGCGCGACTTACAAGTGAGCTTGGATCACTTCCTTCGATGTAAGGCCGTCCTAATCAATCATGGCCACCGATGTAGGAGCATGGCTGCCTTTTGCGAGGGCGGCCGCTGTCGGATGGGTTCCTTTAGCAACGTCTCCGATGCCACCTCCGCCAGAATCGCAAAAAAACGACGAGAGAGTCACCATTAATGTTAGTGGGAGGCGGTTTGAAACATGGCAAAATACATTGGCGCGATTCCCGGAAACTCTACTTGGAAGTGACGAAAAAGACTATTTTTTCGATTCGGAAACAAAAGAATACTTCTTCGATCGAGATCCGGACTTATTCCGACATGTCTTAAATTATTATCGCAATGGAAAGATGCACTACCCGCGGGGAGAATGCGTGTCTTCGTTTGAAGACGAACTTTGCTTCTTCGGTATCTCCGAAGACGTGGTGCACGATTGTTGTTGGGAAGATTTTCGCGAAAGGAAGAAAGAATGCGAAGAAAGAATTTTTGAGCCCGATAAACTGGAGGATGGTTCACAGAATGGCGAAGAAAACACAGATTCTACAGTTCGCGAGAAGATGTGGACCGCTTTTCAAAATCCGCAAAGCTCGCGACCGGCCACTTTGGCTTACTACATCACCGGGTTCTTTATTGCAGTTAGTGTGATCAGCACTGTGGTGGAAACACTTCCAACAGACGGAGGAACCTTCGGCGACGTCAATAAACAGACGTTTTTTTCGATGGAAACAGCTTGTGTTATAGTATTTACTGTTGAGTATCTGGCGCGCTTGTATGCAGCTCCTGACCGCTTGAAATTCGCTCGAGATCTAATGAGCGTAATAGATGTGGTAGCTATATTACCTTTCTATGTTGGACTCTTTATGCCAAATAATTCTATAAGTGGCGCATTTGTGACCCTCAGAGTGTTTAGGATCTTCAGAATATTCAAATTTTCAAGACATTCAAGAGGACTCCGGATCCTGGGCTATACATTGAAGAGTTGCGCCTCTGAGCTCGGATTCTTGTTGTTCTCGCTGTCGATGGCGGTGATTATTTTCGCCACTGTTATGTACTATGTGGAAAAAAACGTCAAAGACACAAAATTCACGAGTATTCCAGCGAGCTTCTGGTACACGATCGTCACAATGACTACATTAGGGTAAGTTCAATTCTATTTCTACTGCTATGTTGACAAAGATAATCCTTGAACAAATTATCAAGTTTGTTCAGAACATTTTTACTGTTATGTACGTAGAGATAACTCATCTGGAAAAGTTTGTTTACAGCTAATCGAGCCTGGGAGATGCACTCGGGTATTTTTTTTTTTTCGTGTTGTGTGGCAGCTATCAAGTCGTTTAATCTGCTGTAGTTATCAAGTATCTGAGTCTAACGACAGGCAGTTGTTACAGATTAGTCCGATGAAGTGTTACGACAACATCCCGGGTAATTTATCAGCTTGCAGGCCTCACATAAGCCTCGCATAGATCCGCACTTAATCCTGATTTTGGTAATACCCTAGCTTTCAGGTACGAACGGGGCTTAATTTGTCTGTAAAAGCATAATATTTTGATGTGAATGCATATATTTACTTCTTGTTGCTTTCGGCCATATCTTATTGATGAACGTGCGAGCCAAACAAGGTACAACATCGGTTTTCGCTGTTCCAAGATATTCGACTGTTCCCACTTGGTTTCTTTCCTCGCCAATTTTTTTCCTGCGGCGAAGAGAAGAAAATTGCTTGTGTTAAAAATTAAATGTTGGCTAAAATTTCTTAAATTTTATATGAAAAGAGCTGGTTCTTTATTATACAAAAATTGAGATGTCTGTAGTAGGTTCGTGTTCATACGGTGGATAATTCCTGAATAACTTGGGATCACTACTCAACTTTTCCTCTCAGTGGAAAATCGAAGCTAATAGCGCCATTATTTAGTTTATTTGTGGTCATCTTGTAGATAGATAGCTGCAGATAAGGGAAATGAGGGAAAACTCAACTTCTTACATCCAAAACATGGCCATTTGGTTTTACAGAAATTATTATGGATGTTTTAAACATGTATAGGAAATATTACCAGGGCAATAAAAAGTTCACTTTTTGAACCTAGAGTCACAAAAAACTCTGAAAAAAGGATAAGTTTTTTGTCTACATTGAAAAAAAATCGATTAATTTACAAAACGTTTGGCATTTGAAACGTGATGTTATTCCATTCAATAAAGACACCACTAATGGGTTTTTGTCCTGTCGTGTCATTTAAAATTCATTTTTACCCTTGGCTCCCAACTGTTGCTGGTCTAGTTGCTTGGTTTGGATGTCAGTTTAGTCTGTAACTCAAGAAGTAATTTAAATAAATGCAAAATGTTGCTCCTTTGTGTACAGTTTACTTGTTGCATAAATGGTGCAAGAATAATAAGATGCATTTTCCCAGTGTGTGGTAAATTAATAAGGAATTGAAAGAGAATTTGCCGGAGAAATTTAACAGCTGCTGCTGGCTAGACTGTGTAATGAAAATGCGCAGTTCAGTGAGGAATTGTTTTTCAGCTTATTGCTAGAAAACAAAGAACTATTAACAGTGCATTTGCTTTGAATGAGAAATTTCAGGACAGAAAATGTTTGGGTTGGGTCAAATCTAAATTTCTTGGTTGTGTTTAAATGCTCAAATTGCAAAAATGAATTTCGTAAACTGTAATCATCTCCTTGCATGAAGAGTCAGTGGAGCTTATACCACAAGAATACAGGAAATTTGTCTAATTAAGGGCTTTTAAGTTGCCATCAGACAACAAAAAATACTTTAATGGTTTAATACTTTTGTTCTCTGTGCACATCATTGCTATACTGCTTTAAATTTACGACATTGTCCATGATTTTCCATTTTTCCAACTTTCCTCATCCCTTCTCTAAGTCTCTGACTGTTTTTTTTTATCTCATTTTGTATGCACCAGTGGACAATTCGCCTTATGAATATTTAATATTTGTTGAAGATTTTTTTTATTATTGGCATGCTGAAAATTGGAGACATTTTACCATCTCTTGTGTTAGTTTTTTAGTAAGTGCCATATATATTATATATTTTCAAATAGACGAATATTTTTTCATTTCTTTATAATTTCTTAAAACAACTGCCAAATTGTTTTTCTTAGTCAAGTAACCATATATTTTAGAAATTCTACAAGATAATTATATTTACCAAGGCTCGACCCATTTTATCAATCAATTTATTTATTAAAACTTTGTGTACACATGAAATTTTTTTGACGGTTCCAAACATACTGAAAAGACAGGCCTACAAGTTGTAGTTGTGTGGCTTATTGATCTGTGAGAAACGTTAAAACTGTACTCAAAAACCAATCTATTACTTGATGTGTGTTTTCCACAGAATTGAATGCCAGCTTTTTAAGAAATTATTGGTACTAACTGTATCTTGTTAGAATCCAGCCAAATTTTTTCATAAGCCAGGGGAACTTTTTGTGTGTTGAATATTTTGCTATCAGTTAGAGCTATATGGGGTTCATTTTGCCTTTTCATTGTGTTAATTTAATAGAATGGAACAATATTCTGAACAAATTCCGAGAGGCCAAAGCATTTGTAAGCTTGAGAGGCTTTCTAGTTTGTGCAAACTACACAAAAATTGGTTGTCCTCATTTCAAATGGTTTAAGCTTTTCATGGGTGTCCATGGCCAAAATAAATTCGTTGAATTGGTTTAAAACAGTCACCTTAAAATGAAAATATTTTGCTTGAGTGTTCCTTAAAATTTCAAATACACTAAATTAAATATCATTCAAAGATGTATTGTCCGTATTTATTTTAATTATGTGTGTTGTTGTACACATGACTGTAAAAAAAAAAAAAAAAAAAAAAGAAAGAAGGCTTTTAAACTACAGCTTGATCAAGGACTCTACTAGAGTTCTTATTTGTTTTTCTCATTTGTGATACATTGCATGTTATTACAACTAACTTAATGCATAACCAAAATATATTACTTGACGTCAGGTTGTCATTACTTTTACACAAGGATTGATTAACTCAATTCATTTCATTTAACCATAATTAATTACAAGGACGAGAGAAGACATGTCAATATTTGAGAATAAACAGACTTTGTTATCTTTGCAGTCATTCAATAAGGCTGTGGTATTACGTTGTAACTATTGTCTATACGGGAGGCACAGTGGCCTAGTGGTTAGCGTGCTTGACTTCAGATTGAGCGGTCCGGGTTCTAGCCCTGGCTGGGGCACCGTGTTGTGTTCTTGGGCGAGACACTGTACTCTCACAGTGCCTCTCTTCACCCAGGTCCATAAATTGGTACCAGCAAATTTAATGCTGGAGGGTAACCCTGCGATGGACTAGCATTCCATCCAGGGGAGATTAGAAACACTACTAGTCGCTTCATGCTACGGAAACTGGGATAAGCTCCAGCCTGCCAGTGATGGGCCACTAGGCTCGTAGGCAGACTTAACCTTTACCTTGTTTGAATGATGCACAATGATATGGCAAAAACTTCTGAATATTTGCTGAACAAACTGTCTATTAAGGTGTAGTATTACTTGGAGAACCTTTTGCTTGGCAGTGCTTATACAATGGATCAGTTGAATCAGTCATAGTAGAGAAATTCAATTCAAGGGGGGGAAAAAAAAAAAAAAAAAAAGGGAAAAATTTTTTTTCCCCTCGGGAAGAATTTTTTTGGAAAGAAAAAAAAGGCCGGGGGAAAAAAAAAAAAAATTGCCCCAAAAAATCCGCATTTACCATTCGACACCCCTAATTCAAAACAATTTTTATCCAATTTGATAAGTTCCTGTTAATCATCTATTCATGATCTGTGCTCAAGAATGCTTTATTACTTTTTATGCTAATTTGAGTTTAACAAAAATGTATTGCTTTTGTTTTTTTTTAAATTGTTGCATAGCCTTCTGTCTTAAGCTCACATTTAGGTAATTATTGTTTTGGCATCTCTCAGAACATGACCTGAATACTTAATACTTAACACATGATAACTATGTTTCATCTCTAATATATCTTTTCTTTTTGTTTATGCTAAAACGTGTAAAAATCCAGTTATTGTAGGTAAGCCACATGAATAAAATCAATTTTCTACAGTGTATATTAATAGTACTTCCCTTCTAATCTTGTTCCGGCTAACAAGTACAGTAAAATGCGGAAAATGAATTTACGAAATCACATCAAGAAGTCAACAAACTTGTGTTTGAATGATTTTTACCAGTCATCACTTTCTATTTTAGGCTCCTGTCTGCCACAGGCTTTTTTAAAATGAAGCAAAACTTTGTACATGTGTTACGTTCTTGCTGGCATTAGAAGTAAAAAAAATTTTGAAGATAAACCTAGGGCTTTAGAAAAATTAAATAATTTCCACCGCTCTAAGCCATTTATGAGCTCTTGGGAGCACGGCCAATATGACTCCTTTAGCCTGTCGATTCCTGTTTTACATTTTGTTAATCAGCTGACTAGTGCATAGCGCTTACACATAATTATATTGTGCATCAGTTGTCAAGGGTGAGAAACTGTTCTACATTTTATCATTTATTCCCTCTTCAATAAAAATACATCTTTTTTGAGTTCATAATCGAAATACTTGACTGCCAAAAAAAAAAAAATCAAAAATATCAGTTAGCAACAAGAAATGGTGATGTCAACAATCACATTTCTGAACACCGTTAACAAACTAACCAACCTACGGTACAAACTAATTTCAACCACTGGCTCTAGAAATTAAAGCTGGGACACAAACTTAGAACAAATGCCTCTCAACAAATGTGAACAACTTCTCACACCTTAAAAACAACTTATTCAAAACGAAAACAAAACAGATCCAATGAATGGACCTCGAACAGTAGTGCCAAATTCTGTGGGTACAACAGACTTAATGAAAATGCTTAAAAGCTATATTTTCTATTTTCAGATATGGTGACATGGTGCCAGAAACAACCCCTGGAAAGATAGTGGGTAGCCTGTGTTCACTCAGTGGTGTCCTTGTGATAGCATTACCAGTGCCTGTCATTGTATCTAATTTTAGTCGAATATATTTGCAAAACCAAAGAGCAGATAAACGAAAAGCCCACAAGGTACAGTATCTTTGTCTAATGCACACATTAACAGGTTTACTTATCTGGCAGTATGGGAGGCGCGGTGGCCTAATGGTTAAAGCGCCTAACTCCGGATCGAGCGGTCCGAGTTCGAGCCCCGGCCGGGGTCACTTGTGTTGTGTTCTTGGGCAAGACACTTTACTCTCATAGTTCCTCTCTCCACCCAGGTGTATAAATGGGTACCGGCGACATAATGCTGAGGGGGAACCCTGCAATGGACTAGCATCCCATTCAGGGGGGAGTAGAAATATTCCTAGCCGCTTAATGCTACGGAAACCAGGATAAGCTCCGGCAGTGTGGGCCGCTTGGCTCGTGGCTACTCCTTATCTGGCAGTAGGGACGATTATCAGTTTACCTGCGGGGAGGGGGAGGCAGGGGGTGACAACGAGGGAGTAAAAGGGGCTTGGAACTCAATGGGAAGTGGGAAAAGAGAAGATGGGAAGTGGGATTCCAAAGTTGGTAGGAACTGTAAGAATGTAAGAATAAATTCGCAACATTTTGTTTCTATTTTGCAATACAAATAGAACAAAGTGGGAAAAACTATAATAGGGAAAGGTAGCAGGTTACAATGTATAAGAAACAGGAAGTTCAGACCTCTTCCCCCCCTTCCAGGGGCAGATCTAGGGGGAGGATGCAAGGGGTGCACTCCCCACCCTGAGATGACCAGCAACTCAGTATTAGCTTTTCAAAATGTGTTCAATGTCACCAGTCAGTTACGCCATTCCTTAGTCACTGTACACTCCCTCCTAAGAAAAATCCTGGATCTGCCCCTCTCCTACCCCCCCCCCCAGTTATTTGAATCAATGGCCACCAGGCTAGCAGCAATGCTCACATTTGCCACCCTAGTATATTTGGTCAAAGCAAAGTATCGTTATTCAAAGTTTTCTACCAACTATTTCATTTGCCAAGTTGTACTGTGAGACCTACTTACATGAAGATTAAATCTGGTCAATTTTGATGTTAGAATATGTTTACATGTAGTGAAGAAATTATTCAACATGACACGAGCGTGGGACAAAGAAAAAAATCTGAGTCCCCGACGGGAATCGAACCCATGGCCTCCCAGATACCGGTTGGGCGCTCTAACCAACTGAGCTACGAGTGACTCGTTGTGAGCTGGGCCATTTAGTAAATGGCTTACCTAGTAAATGGCCCAGCTTACAACGAGTCTCTCGTAGCTCAGTTGGTTAGAGCGCCCAACCGGTATCTGGGAGGCCATGGGTTTGATTCCCGTCAGGGACTCAGATTTTTTCTTTGTCCCACGCTCGTGTCATGTTGAATAATTTCTTCACTATTTATCACCGAGCTTGTAAATTTACCATCTTTATTATTTACTATGTTTACATGTATTTCAAAATTGACACATCTATTGTATACAAAGAGAATTATAGGTTTATTGTTTTCCATATCAGTTTGTATCACCAGCTCAAGATGCTTAAATTTTTTTTTCCACTTTCAGAAAGCAAGAGTGTCAATTTCAAAGACAATGGCTGGCACAGCTTTGGTTTCCCCTCCTGATAAGGAAAACGTTCCACTGGTGAGTGACACATCTTACAATTTGTTTTTACAAGGATTAAATGATAACAGTTTTGGGTTGGGTAGATCTTGAATTGAATCGACTACGTAAGTGGATATTGCCTTGATATACCAGCAAATAATATCTAAACACTATGGACAGTATAATGTACTGCAAAGCAACAGTGAGCCCTCTCTCTCTATATATGGGTACCCATGGTCTTCGGGTTTTTTTTGCAAATCTTCATTTTTTTTTTAAAGAAAATCTTCATTTTATGGATTGAAACAGTTTGAACATTTATTAGTGTAAGTTGAGTTTTGACAGCTTTATATCTAAGTGTTCAATTTGATCACGCGAATTTGGTCAATTTCAGATCTTCGCTTTAATCTTGAGATCTTCGTTTTTTCCATGGTGATCTTCGTGTCTTTGATTTCTTTGGAAATACACACAAAGAGGCTCAACAGTGTACTGGATGCTAGCCAATATATTCTTCCAACACATCAGTCTTTGTAACTTGTAGACTATAAAAATTCACTGTAGTCTTTCCTTGTGTGGAGAATTTGCTTGTTAGGTCAATATTCGTTCATCAGGCCAGCACTTTCAGTGTCATGGCCAGTGAAATCTGGAAACAGGCAAAACTATCATGATATTAGTGCATGGACATTGCAAGTAAACATTAAATGTTGATCACTCTTTTGAATGGAGTGGCTGCGAGGGAAGTCCATAATATTGTGAAAAGACATTCAGGGATTTTTCATTGATGTAGTTTTATGATTTTTACATTTTATTAAGGGTGCTGGCTTGGAGCTAACGCAAATTCCAGTGAGCAATAAAGAGAAAAGCTATCTTGATGAACAACATACACATCTTCTGCAGTGCTTGGAAAAAGCTACGGTATGTCATCAATTAAAACAGGTCTTTTATCAGCTTGGTTTTTGTATGATTGCTGGCAATCACTGGCTGTAAGGAAAATTCAAAGCCATGCTCATACTGAATGGTATTAAATGCATGGCCTACTTTATTTTGCTTTTATGGAAATGAGAATTTTGCCCTGTATGGATGGTCAACAATTACTTGTTGGGGCTCAATACTTTCACTATCTGCTTACAACTTTGAATTTAATTTCTTTTGGAGGGTATCTCAATAATACTTATAAGTATATACTAAAACAGTGAATAGTGTTGTTGGCATGTGCTGATTGGCTACCCAAACATGGGATATCCTTTTCTGTTCACCTCTGAGCAACTCACATGCAAAAACTGTAATCGTTGACAGGAATAAATAAGTTTAATGCAATCCTTTTGGGGTTGTATTATCTCTCTACTAAAACAACTATTCACCTCAGTGTTGGTGGCTAGTCCACCACTAGTCCTAGTCCTAATCCCTGGTACATAGTACATACATACTTTATTATCTTTCCCCATGGGGGTTTTTCGAAGATAATATGCTACTAAAATCACTGTCACTGTCCTTGTGAAACAAAAGTTTGACTGCAAGTGCTCAGTGGTCTGATGAGCTACTACAAGTGGGATAAAAGTACTGTAATACTTACGATGCAAGTAGAACTCACTTTCTTTATGTTGATTGATATGTCCACAGGCACGACAGTTTGTAGAAATGGAGTACTCATACAAAGGAGAACCTGTACGGAAAACTCCCAAGCTGAATACTCCGATTTGTACGCCATCTGGTTCACCGATTTCCTCGTCTGTTTCACTAGCAGGAGTGTGCGGCGATGCTTGTTACAACCGAAACAGTTACACAGGGAAATGCATGAAGCGAACAAGATCCTTCTCTGAACCTGCGCATCAGCATGAGAATGCATTTTTCCATGATCACATGGAAATGAATGACATAAAAAGCAAGCACAAAGCTAATTCAAAGCCACACAATGACAAACAACCTAACAATGTCACTACGTCGGCTATTGTGACCCTCCCAGATTTTGAAACTGTGGCAGTGCCAAATAATATTCACGATGGAGCTAACAATCACTGCAGATATGAAAATTGTAATGACCGACGAGGGTCCCACACTGTAATTTAAAATTATGCTGTTTTAGGAAAAATGAAATTCCAAAGTGAGCAAGTTTGCCCTTAAGGTAAAACTGCCAGCAAATTATTCCAACATTGACTTCATTGTTGATGCAAATTGGGAAATTTAGCTTCAATTCTGGCTAAAAACGTAAAAAGATCTCAAGTTCAAAATTATTTAAAAAATTTCTTGATATTTAAAATACAGGTAATTATTTAATACAGCTAAAATACTCAGTATTTAAAATGTTTCTCCAGAGTGGTGTTTGAGTGCCACAACATTTTAGATGGAGCTTTGAAGAAACTGTCCATCTTTTTCATATGGAAACCTTTTGGTGAAATTTTTTACCAAATTTTGAGTCTTATTTAAAACCAGAATGTGCAGTGCACAGTTTGTGTATATGGCGCGTGGCCGTCAAAAATATTTATCCAAGAGTCGAATTAGACATATTTTCTACAAAATCAATGGATGGAGGAAGACCGGACAAGATCACACAAAAGAAAGGCCTTGTTAAATGGCGACGCCCACCTATAACAGGCTGATGTGAAGATCGAGCTGGTCCAATAATGAACAACAATCTTGTATCTGAGGTTAAGTGTGACTAAGGGAGGCATAGAGACAAAGTACATTGTGTGTATTGTTACAATTGTGGGGAGAGCAAGAATACAAGGATTGAAAGCAGTTGTGGATCTAAAAGGAACTCAGTATCACTTTGTAGTTGGTTAGCCCCATATTGAAGTGAGAGACAAGTGCGGGCAGGGGAGAACATTTTTCATAACACCAGGACTTTCCTGTTATACAACAAGAAGACTATATGGACAGCTACTGAGCTGGGAATTACTGTAAGACAGTTAGCCTTCATAGCTCATAGTTCTTCTTATGCAATGGCAAAGCTGCAAAAAATGAGGGAGGAGTCCACTTGGAAAATAGAGAGGAGACCCTGTTCTGCTTGTTGTTCTCCGTTGCACAAAAAACCTCCAGCTACATGTGCTACAGAAGAGTTGAAATGGATTGACATGGATCGAGTGTGACATTTTAGCCTTCAAGGCAAGTTAATTTATTAATGTACTAGATGGTCGAAGGTAAAGGTGTCGTTACTAGTCTCAAGCTATTTAGGGATAGGGTTTTTATTTCAAGATTTGATGATAACATATTTGTACAAAGGACATGAAATTTCAAATTGCTGTTAAGTAGTCACATGGCTTGACATTGATGTAAGGTCCTTGTGAGATCTCTTGAACAACGTCTCATATATTGTGTTTTGCTACATGACGTCAGACTACTAGTTGCCATGTGTGTAGATAGGAGATACAGTTAGTCACCTACGAGTGAGGGCACAAAAAAGAACAAGGAGGTGCATGATGCAGTAAGCTAAAGAAAAAAATTAAGCTTACTATTTCTGAGAATTATTTATCTGTCAAGGTACTTAAAGCACCTATTTAATTTTCTGCATTGTCCAAGACTTTTGAGCAGGGTATTTTTATTTTATGCTCTTTTCCTGTTTGTTTAGGATGTACAAAATACACAAAAGACGTTCAGTTGATATATAGCAGCTTTGTATTTAATAACGCATAATTTTTTAAGTTCCAAAAAAGTGCACATTCCAGGAAATATTTTTTCTGTTTTACAAGTCCATTCATGCAGTCATAGCAGGGTCCAGTTTTTCTGGAATCTCTGTTTAATTTATAGCCTTAGAAAATAACTAAGTTGCATTTATCTTATCTTTAGCTGATTTTTTTAACATATAATCAGGTCTAATGTTAACCTTGATTGATATCTCTTAATTTTTGATTGAGACCATGCAAAAAATGAGAAATACTGTATTGCTTGGATTTAAAAAAAAAACGTTATCTCACTAACGTCCTCTTGTAACCATGAAATCTGCTGCAAGAACTCGCCAGTCCCTTCACCCTAAAAACCAGTTCAGAAGGGAAGCATGAAGAGAGAAAAAAATGGCATTTTCCAGTTGGATTTATCCTTGTAATTGAAATGGAAAAGAGTGACATTTTGAATGCAGAATTAACTGCACTCTTATTGAGGTGATTTGATACCAGGAAATTGTAAAAATGGGATTTTTGATATCATAATTTTATTTCTGTCAGCGTGTTGACTTGTGTTCTTATAAGTTTCAGTTCTTTTAATTTCGGATGTTTTTGGATAAAGACTGGATTATTGTTTAATATTGTACATTTTGTTAAATGTTTTTAAACCTTTAAACCTTTGCTTCCTTGCCTTTCTAAGGCTGGGATTACTGTGAAAATTTTACATTATGCAGTTTCAATTTTTTTTACATGCTGCAAATTTCAAATAACTTGCCTGATTTTCAGCTAGTCCTTTGATTCTGCTAATGTCTTGAAGACAAATCATTATGTTTTTATCGAATTAATTATGATTAATACAGAGTAAAATTAATATTCATTGTAAATAAGAATGAGCCTTGGGATTTTCCGAGGTTTTATATTTTAACAAAACTATTTGAATAGTCAAGAAGTAATTGGGTGTTTTTTTCTCATTTGCCCAACTGAGTGAACACTTAACTCCCAGCATAGATCAGTTTCTATTTTCTCTAAATACTGTTTAAAAATAGCATGTCATGAGATTATAGGAGCTGATCTTGATTTAGAACCGAATTCTCCTAACTATAATATTACAGAAAATATATGAAAAATGTTAGGGAGAGTTTTGAAGTTGATCTTATGAGTTAAAGGGCATAAACAAATCCTTTTCTCAGAATTTTAAGTCAACAAAGCCAACTCATGGAGTTTGCTTTATATTTATTTCACAGCGGAATGTGCTAGGGCATTGCTGTTTGCTTAAGCTTTTGACAATTTTTTGTCATCTTTATGTAAACGTTCTGAGCTAAACAAAAAGGACACTAGCAATTCATTTGCTTTGCATTCTCCACTTCCCAGATCTGACTGTAATGGCCAAGCTGTGGAAACCAACATAAAGTTATTGAAAAAAATATTCAAAGGCTTTCGAACAGCAATGGCAAAAAATGTTTTTAACATTAGCTAACATTTATATACAATTATTAGTGGTGGAAAAGTTCTTGCATGGTTAATTATTTGATGATTTTACATTGTAAAAGAGTATTTAAGTTTGCCTTTTATGAGCATTTACCCCCTGCAGGTTTTATTTATACCAGAAACTCAGCAAAATGTACCTTGACAATAAACAGAATTACAACACTATTGTCATATTGTTATTTTCTTTACGAATGCAGTGAAGTCCTGGACACAAATCTTGCAAAAGAAAGTAATTGGATAAAATTGTTTAAAAAACGAATATAATCCGTGGCCACTCACTTTGTCTAAAAAGTTTCTAAAGGTGTGGTCTGATTCTAGGACTGTCCGAGGTTGCTCACCATTTGTCGTTTGTTTCAGTGGATTTCCAAATGGTGAAAAGGCAAAAATTTGACAAATTACCTTGGACAGTGAAAAGGGAACAGTTTTCTGTAGTTAGTCACACGGCAGAACATTTTAAAAGGCCTGAAATTTACCAAAAACTCTGGTACAGAAAAGGGGACAGTGTTCAGTGGTTATCTCCCCCCCCCCTCCCTGATTGCGACTATACTCCTAGAGAGAGGCGGGATGGTCTCGGAGACATCAAGACCACCTCGAAAGCCTAGAGACCAAGGAGTAATGGACTCCTGTCTTTACCAAGAGGTCCAGAGGCCAAGAACCCAGATACCATAAACCCACCAGACGTCCAAACACTAGATCCGGGGATGGTGTGCGGACCTTAGCCTGTTCACAACCCTCTACCCGTATTATAGTTTCATCGCCCCCTTCTAAAGGGCCCACCGATGGGAAAGCCATGGGTTTTTTCCCTCGGGGGATTAAAAATTTTTCTTTGCCCCATGCTCGTGTCATTGTAAAAAAGTTTATCTCTCGTTGACCTGAGAGAGCTGCCCAACAGCGCAAAACGAGAGGCGTTAGGGGGGTGGCGCCACAGCGACCTGTGAGGGCTGCGCTTAAAACTAGAGAGTTTTACATCCATAGGGACCTGTGAGTTGCTACATGTGCAAAAAAAAAATAAAAAGAAATAACCGTAAGAGAAGAAAAAGGGGAAAAAATGTGGGTGCTAAAAAAAACGTGCCTTCCGATGAATAGATGAAGGTTCGCCAAAATCTTTATGTAATTTGATACACTTCCGTATAGAGCCTTCTTTTTGGCCTGAAAAATATTAATAAAGTCGTAAAAAGTTTAGGCAATCGAACAAAAAAAGAGGTGCGAGTAAACGAACAATAAAAGAATAAACAATCACGGGTGACACAACATCTTCATTTGAATTGTAAATTTCATGATGTGCGAAAAACGAGTTTTTGATTTGTTATTTAAAATCAGTGATTTGATATATTTTTAGGCGCATGAAAATTCGCGTTCCATGGGAACCCATGCGTAAACAACTACTTGGGAGCAAGGGGTAGGGAAGCATTTTGTAGATTTCACCTTTCTTTATTTCTTCCATACAAATGCCATTTTTTCTGTTCTCAGTGACATCCAGTAAATTTATTTATCCGAAAAATTCAAACATTTGTATATTTTTAGGTATACTTATATTTTGATCGGAATATTTTGGTTGTTTTTATTTTAAGATTTACCCCTCCTCCGGTGGGGCGAAATATGTTTTGAATTATGTGACGTAAGTCCGTGCGTGCTCTTATTATGTGCAAAAGTCGGTTGCACTTTTGATTTTGTCGCACTGCGCTGTGATAAATTCCTGGCGTAAATATTTCGCTGATTTATGGTGCCAATATATCCGATTTTCGTCGAAGAAGTTTTAAAACAATCGCTGTTCCATCTTCGTAAATCTGGCATAAAGCAATCTTTCGCGGGAAAGGGCAAAGTCGGTTTCTCTTGACAAAGTAAACATTGCGAAGTGAAAGGAACTAAATCACTTCTGTTCACCTTTTAACTTCATTAAGGACTGATTCAAAGGAGTGGATATTACAGAGGACGAAGGAAGGACATCAACTCAAAATATCCTGATTCAAGGCTGAGGAATTTTCAATTTTAATCATGAATTTTGAACGGGGCTTGTTAATTTCGTTGCTGGCAGTCGCTTGTGTTGTTTATTTCGCCTTGCCAGTTTCAGCCGCCGAGGAAGTCGATTGTAAGAGTTTCAACAAATCTTGCAGTGATTGCACCGGGCAATCGGCATGTTACTGGTGTTCTTCAACTGATGTTTGTAGCAATTACCCTGGATGGACGAAGATTGTTCCTAGAGACTGCCCCAGTAGGAAATGGTATTATGGCCAATGTCGAATTGCAGGGAACGTTCTCATAATCTTGGTACCTTCCGTGGTCGGCGTCTTTTTGATATTTCTCGGCTGTTGTATCTACTGCTGTTGCTGTCGTCGATGTAACAAGTGTAAGAAGAAGCGAATGGATAAAGAAGATGCAAAGTTGAAGCGTAAGCGTGAAGAAATGCAAGCCATCCATGCTCAAAAAAGAAGCGATAGAGATATGAAGAGAGATGAAATTCGCAAGAAGTATGGTCTTCGCCCTGGATCGGGTTACCAGCGAATTGAGGACAATCCCTAAATTTATTTTTCAGTGCCTTTCTGATTATAAATCTACTCATATTATTACTAATTTACTTTTACATTGTCTTGTATGTTAGGGAAAAAATCTTCAATGTAAAGTTTTCTAGGATGTTGGGACAAGAGAAATCCCAAAATGGTGTTTATCTTTTGTTGTTTTAAAAGCTCATATTGGCTTTATGGTGCGGGATAAAATGTATACGGTATGTATGTTTTGCTCAACTGCTCTAGTTAAACATCCCATTTTGACTAGTCAATCGCAGTGATATATTTTTGAAAGTCAAATATGCAGATTTCTCTGAATCGTTCATTTCAAATTTCCTGTTTCTGGGTGAATGATTTTATATTTTTCCTGTTCAGTATTTTACATAAATTAGTTCTTTTGTTCTCGCTGAGAGCTTCGTGTGTTCAATCCTTTGTATTTCACTTTTAAAAGAACTTGATCTGAAGTGACGATCACTAGCTTTGGGATTACAGATTTGAAAACTATATAATAACCGATTCATTTATTTTTGTAAGATTTAATAGTTGTGAGTCAAAAGGCTTGTTTTCCTCATAAACGTCATGCTATGAACTAAAACGCAAGAGTGCGCTCCTCGCTGTTTCTAAGGTATGCCTATTTTTGTCTTTGTTTATAGTCAGGACTACGTAATCAAACCACTTTACTGTTGAAAAATAGTTTAAATTAAGAACATTTACATGTATGGCAATTATTCATTTGTTGTCATAACATCTATGTTATCTGAGATGAGATGGTTGTAAAGCTAGATGAGCATTTCTGGTTTAAAACGAGGTGTTCTCTTTTTCTAAAAAATAAAATAAAAATAATTGATTTGCAACATGTATATTGACTTCTATATGAACCACTAGTTAAACCGTCTTATGTCATAAGCTACAGTAGAATCCTGATTTCTTGAACTTCCAGGGGAAACGAAAATTGGTTTGAGAAATTGGAGGTAAAAATCCAAAAAAAAGAGGCCTTCCAAGGGGGGTAGCCGTGTCGCCATGTCGCATGTTTCTGAGAACCAATGTCACCTAGCCAACAGCTGTAAATGTTGCTGTCGTTTTTCCCCTTATTGTGTTGCTGTTGCATTTCAGTGCTGTAATGATCGATGTCGCTGTTTTCCTTATTCCAGTATTCAGGGTTATGTCGCTTGTCGTATGACCCAAATGTATGTTTTATGTATTTACAGTAAATCTAAAATAACATTAGTGTTAACCTGAGAAGATTGAAACAAAGCTTAAATGAAAAACAATAGAGAAATAGGAAAACCTATCAGTAGTATTTGGTCAATTTTGTAGGATGTGGTGCATCGAAAAGACATGATCAAACTATACTGGTTGAAACCTTTTTTTGGGGGAGCAGGGATGGTGCAGTGGTGAGAGCGCTTGCCTCCCACCAATGTGGCCTGGGTTCGATTCCCGGACCCGGCGTCGTGTGTGGGTTGAGTTTCTTGTTGGTTCTCGTCCCTGCTCTGAGGGTTTTTCTCTGGGTTCTCCGGTTTTCCTCCCTCCAAAAAACCATTACTACTAAATTCCAATTCGATCGGGAACAGTGGTGGATAAGCCACTCTGTGGAAGTGCCACTGCAAATTCCCATTTATTATTTATTTTATTTTTTTATTTATTTATATATTAAAAAATTCCTCAGAGTGATATGTTGTATGACTCTCCACTTTCCACCTCATTCCCAGCATGGATACTATCCATGTTCCCATGGCCCCTCTGGGAACAAGATTGCTCCATTTTTAAAATCACTGAAAAACATAGTTCATATAAAATGACAGACTAGGTAGCAACCCCTGATTTTTGTGAGTGAATACTCGATAAAGCACATACTGTAAAGGACGACAGTCTGAAGTGTACAATTTTGCGCATAACACTTTTTTAAATTGAGCCACAAAAATAATTTACCCATTATTAGTAGAAACTTCCAGCCTCAAGAGTCCTGATGGGCCCGATGAGGATAAGTAAGTAAGTATTAGTAGAAACTTAGCTGTGTTCTATTGGGAATCCGCGAATCTAATTGGTTCTCCCATTGTTTTCTATTTGCCTACAGAACACAATAGCACATGTGTCTATAAGCCATAGTCAATTAGGCTGCACCTTAAACTAGAAATCTCCAAGGTGAAATTTCGTGTCGCTGTGTATAGGCTTTTATAGATTGTGCTAGCATAATTTTTGGCATAATTGGAGCTAAAAAGCATAATTTGTGAAACGAGCACTGCCACGGCATAATTAGCAATTTTTAGCACTTTTTGGAGCATAAATTCATAAAATGTAGTAAATATGGTGTACTTTCTACAGAAATAAATGAAATTTAGGTAGTTTGTTCTTGCAATGCGTGTTTTAGCTATACAATTGTGATTGTTAAGTCGTTGGAGGCATTTTACAAACGGTTTAGAGATGCGAGCAGCTAATTTGGACAGCTGACGGCCGTGATAAACTGCCATAAACACAAATAAATTTACAACAACAGTTTATTTAAAAAACATCATAATTTGGTGTCGTTATTGCGCACCTCTATGTATAGAATCTACGTCATTTTGTGAGCATAATTGCGGAAATCAGAAGCATAATTTGGGAATTCTGGCATAATTTTTGCATAATTTGGCAAAATTTTGAGCACTGCTAGTAGCATAATATGCCACTTTTAGGAGCACAATCTATAAAAGCCTAGCTGTGTAGCGCATGTAGTTAGTTCATAGAAATGTTAAAATGTAAATGTTAAATGCGCCGATGATTGAAAGTTTTTCCCAGACGTTTCGGGGCTACTGCCCCTTCTTCAGTGGAAAATGTAACGCCAGTTAATGGAAAAAAAAAGGCTGCACCTTGTTGACTATTCGGCCATAGAAATTTGGGTTTAGGTTGGTTATATTGTTGAACAGTAAACCATATTAAAACCACTCAGATTCACAGATTAACAATAGAACATGATGAGTATTTACTTAGCAATGTTGAAGCAAAGCTGTAAAACCAAAACTTAAAATCCCATAAGAAACCTAGCCTATATGTTGTTTGTCCAAATCCCATTCCCACTCTTTCGTTTCCTAGTCCCATGACTCAAATCCCATTTTCCCAGTGAAATAAATAGGCAAATCCCATGTCCCATTTTACCCCTTCAGGCCTTTTCTTAGGGATAAGGTTTGAAGAGCGATATTTTTTAAAAAATAAACTGAGTTGTAAGGAAGTTATTTCCCGATATTAATTTTTTTTTTCTGTTTGTTTTTTCTCAGCCGTTTCCGCTTGTTTCTTTCGTTTCAGTCAGGTGCTAGCATCACATCACGTGACTTTGTTAAGTAAGATGGCGGCAGGTACTGAAGGAAGTGAAGTGGAGTTACAGAGATTAAGGAACTAAATATGCGGCACAATTCGATAAATGTACGCTGTGTCCTTGATTCGTCAATTGGCATGGCCTGTGCAATAATAATTTGATACATTATCAAGAGAAAGAGTGATGCTTGGACTCGGTGTGGCTTCGTGTCGTGAAAAACGGTCTGACGGTTTCAGCACGGTTCGAACTGTCAACTTTCTTTCTGTGACTTTCATCAATGTTTTCACGCTTCTGTGGGTGTTTGCGGTCAGTCTTCAAGCATCTTCCATAGGTGAAATATTTTGCAGTTGTTTTGCTATTCAGAAGTATTAGTTGGGTTGTATTCAGGTTTCAGTCATCGTGTTTTGACTCGACACGAACACAGCTGAAAGTGTGTTAGTCAATTACTCGATAAATTCAATGTTCTTGACGCTGCATGTGAACAAATTACAGGGGTCTCTTCTCTCACTCATAAGCTTACTGTATTGTAATGCAGATTACAGAATTGCATATGTGAAAATACTACTCTTGTTTAAAACTTTTTTCACTCTAAAAAGGCGCGTCTTTAGATAAAATTGTTTATAACCGGATGTAAAGTAAAATTCTTTCGTTGCACATTGAAGTCAATTATGTATGAGAAGTGTATTATACCTAACGAAGTTAGACAAAAAAACTAATCTGAAAGACAATGGTAAGGCAGTCTCCTTTCTCTTCTAAAACAAAAAAAGATTTTGTCTAGCTGAAAAATTATCTTAAGTGTAAGGAAACAAGTTATATTATTTTGTGGTTGAGAAGAACAGAGATCAACTTGCAGTGTGTGATCTGCAAGCTTATTTACCTCCCGTGCAGTGAAATAACGTTCTAAATACTTGTTGTGGGAATAACATTTGTTAAAAATTATGTAACAAAACCCTAAATTGTTCACTCTTCCCAAGTTATCAACAAATGTCTGACCATAAAAAAGCAGATTTGACCTGCATGAATTTATTTCTTATCTCAAGTATAGCATTACAATTTTAATGCCAAGTTGTTTGGAGATATTGTGGTCAATATATGTATAATTCTATTCAAATTACTCCAGTGTGCAGGTGCCTTTTCAGACCAATCAACCCTTGAAAAAAATAAGAGGTTTAATCACTGATAAAAAATTCAAACTTCCTGCCTTACATTATTTGCTGAGTGAGAAGAGATTCTCAGAAGAGAAGTTTCAGTTTTCTAAAAATAAATTTTAAGGTTCAAATCACTTATTATTTCAATGTTAAGAATAAAATCTCTAGCTAAACCTAGCTAGCTAAACCCTGCCTCTTCCTGTTGGACAGCGAGGCCTTTGCACAAGAAATTAACATGGACTAGCCCTGAGCACTGGACACATGGTTTGATTGGCTACATATTGAAGGGAATTGAAATGTAGCCAATGAAATCCACTGTTTTAAACTACCGGTAGCTTATAACAACAGGATTTTAAAACGCCCTCTGTTAAAATCTAGGCAAGCAAATCATGTGTCCCCAGAGCTACCTGTTCCTCATGCCCCAGGTTCTGCCAGTTAACACCAGAATAGGAGGCTCTGGGGTAAGCGAATGCCTGGTAATGCCCCTAAGACAAAACACTCCGGACAAAATGCCCCCACATTAAAAAGGTAAAGAGAATAATTATGAAATCACTCAAGAAAATAACTTTCCTCAAACAAACAAAAAAAACAGGCTGTATATTTCTTGTTCTAAAACGTGCCCTTCCAAAGGGCACGTGTTTTGTCTTGGGGGTGTTATGACTGGGATTCAAATGCCCTACCACTAGATGGATTGATTTGGCTAATGAATACCAAGCCTACATATGCATTTTCACCAAAAATCACAACAAAGAATTTTTTCAAATTGCATGCTTGAGTTCAACATTTTATTGTGTAATAGGCGATTTGCATGATGGCGTCACTTGACTATAACTACCAGAATCCTCCGCTTTGTCTTTTTGTCATTCTAATTACAGTCAACTCTCGCCTTGCGGACACCCCGCTATTGCGGACGCTCGCTATTACGGACAAAATCCAGATCCCCGGCGAATAAGGTTTGACTGGAAATGACTCCCGTTATTACGGACTCTCGCTATTACGGACACTAAACGACTCCCCGAGCGTGTCCGCTTTAACGAGAGTTGACTGTAGAGCAATTGTTTTTCAAACCCCACTGGGAATTCAAAATTTGAATAACAAAGGAAAGGCGAAATGAATTCTGGTATTGGTAGTCAAATGACAACATCGTGCAAATGTGCTATTAACCATAGCATTTTGATGGTTTTTTTTCAGTGCATAAAACAGTTTGTGAGGGTGGCAATCTTACACTGAGCTGCACTTTGAATGGCTCTAACATAAGCTGGACAGGAATCAGTGGAAAGAATCTTCACACTGGTAGAAATTTGTCAAAACCTGGTATTAACCGAAGTGAGAGTGGAACTTATAAGTGTCAGAACTCCAACAATTCATCAGAACAGTATAATGTGACTGTAAAGTGTAAGTATTGTTATGTTATTTTAGGTACCTGTATACCTTCAAGAATAATCTACATCTTGTTTCTTCTTATGCTATCAATACATCACAGTCAACTCTCTAAAACAGACACTGTTGGACTGGCTCCAAATGTCCGTTTTAGAGAGGTGCCCGTCTTATAGGGAGTTTAGTTACAGTAATATGACTGAAAAACGGCAGGGACGGGACCAACACCAGGTGTCCATCTTAAAGAGGTGTCCGTCTTATAGAGGTGTCCGTTAAGAGAGAGTTGACTGTATCAAGTAGATGGGGAAGAGAAAACTGAACAACTTAGAAATTTACGATATTATTGTCTTGAAACTTGTCTGCCTAATGAGGATAATATTGACTCTAGAGTTATTGTGGAACAGTAGTCAGCAAACATCCAAACCCTTCTTTTCATTGTGACGCAGCACTACTCACATCACTACTGTAACAATGTTCAGGGCCGATTTCAAAATGTTTTTACGTAGGCGTCAGCAACGTGAAGAGTAAGCAGCTGTGAGAAGCCGAGCTTGTTTCTCACAAGCTGATTGCTATGGCCAAAGTAATCTGCAACATGAAATCAAGTAGCCGGGGGAACTCCAGTGGGTGCCAGCTTGTTTTGAAAACTCTGTTTGTTTAAAATATAGATGGTGCTGAAGGGACAATTCTGAGCAGATTTTCAAACTTCAGCCTTGGTGAAACCATCAACATTTCTTGTGATGTCAAAGGAGTACCGGCAGTTTCTGAGGTAATTTGGATTTTCAAAAAAAATGCTACAAGTCAAGTTACTATTCAAACAGGTGAGGAGTCAGGTTAATATTTATTTTTTTGATTGATTGATTGATCTATTGATTTATTTTTTATTTATAAATGTTACTGCTGTAGTTATTATTGTTATTACTGCTATTTATTGTTTTACAACAGCAGCACTTTTGTGTTATAATATGTGCATGTATATGCATTCCCTTGAGACGCTACTTAGCTATTTAATATGCTGTTATCTTAGTTCATTGTCAGTTGCAACGTAGATTTGAAAGTAAACACTTGTTCGTTTACCCGTGTTGATCCTTGTGTTATTACATTTTGTTTGCTTGTAAAGGTTGGGGGTTGCTTGGGAAATATTTGACTATGATTTACTGGTTGGGCAGTCTGCATATTAAAAAAAAACTGGATGTAGGGTCTTGATCACATACAACATGCAGGGCAGATCAAAAACCATGTTTCTCACATACATGTAGAGTACTGGTAACTAAACCTGCTAAATAATGCACAATGTTTTTAGTCAATTAATGTTATTTTTCTTTTTATAATTATGTGAATGTATATACAGTAGGCCATTTGCCATCATAAAAAAGCATCTTTATGTTGTTTGAGGATAGTAAAGGGTTTATGCCTGACACAGGAAAATAGGGCAAAAATAAGACTGTGACACATGAAAATAGCTAGAAAAGACCCATGATTTGTGAATTCTGCTGTTTCAAGTATACATGACATGTTAATTTGATTAAAATTTAAGTGTGAAACAGGATCATGACCCTGCCTTTGCTACCCTCTTGTATCTGTGAGTCAACCTTACTTATTTTCTATGATCTTGGTATTTTAAAATAAACATTCAACACTTAGCTTTGTACAAGAATTAAGTTATTTTGTTACCATATGGTAATTAAAGTTGCCAATGGAGCATGGACAAAGCCTTAAGTTTACTCCTCATTTTCCAGGAAAAAGTCCAAAGCTGACATATAAAAATGCCAGCTGTTCCCTTCAGGGCGAATATATCTGCTGCCCTAAGAACAGTGTATCCAATGCACGGAATGGAACTACTCTGGTTACAGTTAAAGGTAAGATACATGTAGTCTTGTGTAAAAGTCACAAGGAAGGAAAATCCACTCCTATAGATCACCATCTGTACAAAATACCTGTTTTTCAAGTGAATAACTTTTATGTATTGTTTGGGTCATTTGTGATTGGCCAGAGTGATGACTTTGGTTTTGTTAATATAATGTAATACTTTATTTAATGTAAAACTCCACTTAGCTAAATCCTGCTTTACAGAAAGTCCACAACTAAAAATTTTTATTAATACTTAAATAAGTAAACAAAATGAACAAAAGGAAAAACGAAAGTAAGTTGAAAATGTGTGTACTTAAATTCGAATGTTTTTACATTTTATTATTTCACATCACACGGTTCAAAGCTGCTTTAAACTATGTTATATTTAAATTCCAGGTTGCCCAGTAACTGAACCGACATTCAGCAGTCCTGTCACCAGAAGCGGCAACACTACCATGGCTGATAAATCAAATAACCCACTTTTACCCATTCTTCTTGCCATTTTCTTTGGAATTCTACTCGTTGTTGCTGCAGTTGGAGGCTATCTTTATTTTAGGTGAAGTAGATTAATTTAAATAAATGTTGAACAATTACTTTTAATGCTAAAATATTACTATAATTATATACTGACTGTGGAATGGGACCGAATTTTCATAGCGCTGCCCGCCCACTTTGTTCTACCTCCCCATCTACTTTTGTTGGTGAATTCTAACTGTCGCTTCTTTGCATATAGTTTACAACTCGGTATTTACATCAGGATCATCAAATAAATGATCAGTAGAAGAGTAATTCAATAAATGTTTGGTTAAAGGAAGTGTGTTTTTTTTAATTTCCTTTATATGGTAATGTCAAATATTTGGTGGTAGTTTAATGTTATTGTTGCCAAAACTTTTTTTACCGGTATTTGACCATGGTCATTTTGCCAGCATGATTCAAGCGAGCAACCTATAAACAACAGTTTCTGCATAGTTTTACATTAGTTAACGACTTATGGGTCGAGGCGATCTTGGTTGTAAGCACTTTACTGGTCTTTATTACCGAACACTAAATAGTAATAGGACATATGCCCATGCTACAAGTGAGATAACTTTGCCTTTGCTCAGACTCGTTCATCGAGCTTCCTAAAAGATGCCCTCGTTTAAAAGTTCTCTTTCTTCAAGACTGCCAAGAGATTAGCGAGAAAGCCTACGTCACTTCGCATTTCAAAAATCATGGATCTCTCCAAGTTTTCAACGTCGACTACAACAGAGAAGCCTGTTCTATGCGGTGCCTGATTGAGCTGCTGAAATATACTTACGGGAAAGTACTTTTAATCATAGATATCCGCAGAAATAGCCTAACACAAGAAGACCGATAGAATTGGCGTGAAACACTTGAATGCCATGGCTTAGAATAAAAGATATCGAGAGTTATCGTTTCAATCTGTAGACGCCGAACGCGGAGACCATTATTTTTATTTTATTTTGTACAGTACGAGCAAACGTTTACCGGAACTCTCTTCGACAATTAAGTAGCACCACGTCATAGGTGGTCAAATTGTCAGCACACATGGGCACATGTTCAGTTGCGAAATAGGCGCAATTTAAAGAAACATTGCTGACTTAACATTCAAAGCGTTTAATGATTTTATTGTTTTCTCATCATCTTGCTGGTGAAAAACACGCTACGAACTCGTACTTTCTAAAGGTGTAAGGCTTATATAGTTTTTTAAATCCACTAACGAGTGCTATTTTTCTCGGCCCTCCCGACAATTGAAACTGTAATATATATTGCGTATGCGTACGCGTGTTTTATAGCAGACGTTGATTGATGCCGTGTTCATTGTTGTCTGTTTAGCGTATTTACAGGCGTGGATGTTTCCTGTTTTATTTAAGCAAACCGCTAACAAATTCGCAGAGCGTGACCGTCTCATCTGTATTCTACAAATTTGTGACTGCAAGCTGCTATGATATTTTATGATTTTACTGTAAAATTTCAAGAAATACTGCAAATAATTTTTGTGTGTGTGTTATTTATTTGAAAGCCGTGTGCGTGACCGGTCAAAATGACCGCCGAACCAAAATTTTGTCCGGAGAAATCGTCATTTTGGCCGGACATTGTCCGTTGACCGGCCGTTATTTTGAGCCCTGAGCCTGTTGTGAAAATACTTCCGGTGGAAGCAGTAAACACTAAAAGTTTTTGCTTCTGTTCAGAAGTTAATGCATTGCCATTAGAAAAAAAAAAAACAGCAACTGTTTTACTGGAAATGTAGTCGTAAGAAATGGCACGCGTAGCCGTAAGGTAAAGAATAACGCGAGGAGAAGCGGCTTTTGGTAATATCCAAACGAAAATTTACTTCTCAATGTGGGGTTAAGATTGCGTGACGAGCCAAAAGATAACTCTGTCGTGCGTAACCTTTATCGGGAACCCTGCATTAAGCCAAGTAGAAATCTTTCTAACTCGAAAGGAAACAACTATTTCGATTAAAGGCAAGCATCAAAGTTTACCATTTTTAACCAAGCCAAAGTATATAAGTCGCAAAGCGCCCAGCCGTCGCGACTGACAAATACAGCATTTCCTCCGCAAAAATAAAAAAATGCTTGAACTGAAAGACGTTTGAATTCTTCCATGATATGTTCGAACAACAATGCCCAGGATAAACCTTCAACTCATACTAACTTCATGCAGAAAAGTTGATATCTCCAAGAGATCTTTGATTGTAGTAGCTAATATGGCTGTAAGTTTAAGTTGACTGTTCCCTGGGCAACAAGGAAACAGGCACCAACTTCCAGCCCAGGCACAAAGTCTTGTCCATACTAGTTAATAGATAAATCATTTAGCCAAGTGCTATAAAAATACTTGAATCATATACCTCTTTCTAAAATGGCCAAAAAAGCCTTACCGGTAATTCTTTTGCCTTCATGTTAATTGGCCTTCATGGCCTCGTTCAAATCCAAAAGTCTTTTGACTTCTGCAGATATGATCAAGTCCACAAAGGCCAATTAACATGAAAACAAAAGAATAAATGAATTTTCTGCCATATTGGAAAAAGGTGTATGACTGGTTTTTTGCCTTCTTCAAATTTGTAACAAAGAAGTGAAAAGCTCTGACTGACTAATAAAACTCTAAAAAAATTCAACATATCTCAAGATGGAAGTGAAGATTTAAGCTTCAACCTTATGGGGTTGTATAAAAGTAAACTTCAAAACTTTGAAAATAAATGCCATAAATAAGAAAACGCTGAACAAACGGAAGAACACCGACAACAAATCCAAACAATTGTCAATTTTCCTTGTTATATTTTAGCAACTATATGCTTTTTGTTTGCAATTTGTTGTTGAAGTGAGAAATTTTCTTGACTGTGAATTACACTGACTACACTACTTAAAAAAAAATCAAAGATTTGCACAAAAACTGCGCTAAGAACGAAGTCTGCAAGTGCCCATAGAGCAACTGGCCGCTTAATAGAGGTTGGCCGCTTAATAGGGGTTTGTCAGAAATTAGCATAAGGTCTTTTAAAAGTTTACGTTATTTCAATACAAAATAAGGTGAAAAGGAATAACGGAATCACATGAAGACGACAATAAACCTGTGTTTGAATGATTTTATCGGCCGTCACGGTCTGAGCTTGTTGGAAATTAATTTAAATATCGTATATTACATTCTTATTGGCCGCTAAATAGAGGTAAAAACAATAGAAGAACGCTCATCGGGACGGCAGAAAGCTGGCCGCGGCCGCTTAATAGGGGTGGCCGCTTAAAAGGGGTTTTATTAACAGTATTATACTGACAATATTTTCGGGACTTTAGTATCTGGCCGCTTAATAGGGGGTGGCCGCTTAATGGGTGGCCGCTTAATAGGGGTTCGACTGTATTTTCTTAGAAATTTAAAGGGGTTAAAATTGTTAAATGTTACAAAAAAGTTAATCTGATGTTAATGTTGCCTCTCTTAACAGACGACAGAGACACCAATGCTGTTGCTCTGCATACTGTCATGGATTCTTTAGTGTTCAGAGTGAACCAAGTCCTCCTTCACCAAACAAGAGACCTAGCCTTACAAATTTCTCAAGTAAGTTTTTAATCTAGAAATATTTCAGTTGTAACTTTTCATCCACATTTTCCACATTGCTACTGATGAATTAGAGAGATAGATTAGCAGTGAAAAACACTTACTAAACTCGACAATTTAAAGACTGAAGTAAAGCCTGTGTTAAGGTGTGTTAAAAACATTAGCCAGGAATAGAGGATATTATTTTGATTTGCCACTAAATTCTCAATTCTCTGCTTGTATAAAAAGAAAGTTGATGACTTTTTTGGTCTAAGTTACTTGCCTTTTTCACTGACAATGAATTTGTACTTTAAGGAGAAAACAGGTGTTTATCACTCTTGGGAAGTAAATGTTAAAATTAATAACGGTACGTTAGAAAATGAAATTTTAGACTGTCTAGAGTGAAACATTTTTCACTTTGTTTGGGTAGCTCCACTGTAAAATAACCATTATTGGACAAACGTTCTACAATATTATCATCTGAAAATGGGAGTGGAAAGTTCAACTGAGCAAAATTCAGGTCTTTACAGGCATTCATGTGTGTAAAAAGTTTTTTACTAGCTGCATGTAAAAGCACACACAGTTATCACTGACATTAATTCAGGCTTTGTACTTATACATGATTATTATTGATATGTATGGTAGGTTTTATTCCACCCTTGAAATAATTATTCTAAAATGATGCATTTTGTGTAGGATTTTGTTGATGTTACCTAATAAATAATTCAGGTTGGAAAACTACATGGGAGCATTTTCATACACCTGTTTTTTAAACCTTCTTGAGCAACTGATGGTAAACAACTGCAGTTCTATTTTGAAACAGAGGCACGGCTTCCGTACACCGTCTATAGTACATGATAATTTTATTTTTGTCAGAAAAAAGTGATTTTGTAGCACAGACAAGCTTATCATGTCTTGCTTTTTTTAAGCAGTTGGATCAGTGTTAATGATCTCATAATAATAATTGTTGTTCTTCATAACTGAGATGGAGAAAACATATTTCAAGGTGTCAGAATTTAGTGAAGATGACAGCATTCATGGTAAGCATTACTGTGAGTGCTTCAGTGAATGCAAATGGTAAATACCATGGACACATTTATTGTAATTGTGATCAAGCTCATTATTAGTTGAACTGACTTTTCGTGAAATATTAATGAACCTTCAAACCATGAATAATTATAAATAAGTAGATTTTGTTGGCTGATGTACTGGAATTAGATTTCTAGTTTTTTCTACATCCATTTGTTTTTGGCTGAAAAGTATTTTTTTTTTTTTTTTTTTTTAATTATGTATTTTTGGTTTGTTGCAGAATTTAAACATGGACCAATTCGGGCAGATTCCTTTGCTAGTTATGTTAAATTCATGCATACTGATGGAGACTACAAATTCAATCAGGAATTTGAAGTAAAGTCAATTATTTTCATGTCTGTTTTTGTACATTGTAGCTATCCTGTAGTCATGACAAGTGTGATTTTTAACACCATGTGATGTCTAACTTCTCCCTGCCACATCAATACCTTGTCAAGCTCCACACAAAGCACTCTAAGGGCCTCTTCACATGAGCCCGGTTTACGGGCTGTCTCAGTTACCAGGACGGATTTTGACGTCTGTTCATATGGAAAATTTTAGCCCGGTTGACGGGGATAAAATTCAAAAACAAAGCCAAAATGGCGACAAATAAAGTTGCATCTTTCGCGACTATTGTAGCTTTATTGACACTTGTAACTTTATTAATAAAGCTTATTCGCACATTTATGAAGTGGAAATAGATACAAGGCAAAATTAAGCCATTTTGACCACCCAGTTACGAAAGGGAAGCTATTTTCTCCAAAAAAGTTGCGTCCCAGCGACCGGGCGGGAGTGTTCATATGGGAAAATATTCTTCCCGGTTGCCGAGATCTCGGTTGCAGAAACGGAGATATCGGTAACCGGGCTGGCCCACCTTCGCATATGAACACATCCAAAATTTTACAAAGAAAATAGGAGTGAGCAGAGATCTCGGTAACTGGGCCAGCCCGGTCAACCGGGATCATATGAAGGGGCCCTAAACATTATTAGTGGTACAGTAGGACTACCACTGTCTTGAACTCCCAAGGGAAAAAAAAAGTTGTTCGAGATAATTTGAGGGCTTCTTGTTTACAAGTGTTTACTGTTGTCCCTCACCCTCTTTTACTAAAGATTGACTGATTGATTGATTGATACAATACAATACAATTTTATTGTCCATATGTGGGACGAGGTCTCCCACAATGTCCGAGCCAGAGGCTCATGTATAAAACGTATTGATTGATAGCAGGGAGATCGAGATGATAGGGTTATTTTAACAGTAAATGACTGGAAAAAATACAACCAGGGAAATGACTTTTTTTCAGATAGTGAGGAGTTCAAGGTAGAGGAGTCCCATTGGAATTCAGTTTGTGATGCTTTCTAATTTGTTTTCTTTTATGATACAGTCATTAAGAAGTGTCCATATAAAAAGCAAGTCATGGACACACAGTGAAAAAGCAGATAACCAATCCAAAAATAGATATGGAAATGTTGTAGCATGTAAGTGCTTTTGATTAATACTTTGCCACATAATTTTGCATGATATCATGAGGTGTTCTTGGGCACAACACTTGATACTCTCACGATACCTCTCTACACCCATGTAGGTAACAACAAATTGTTTGAGAGTTAGCATGAGCTAAATACCTGAAGTGACACTTAACCAGTTTATGTAACACATTTAATAATTAACTTTTGTTCAAAATCCTGTTAGATGATCATTCAAGGGTGATTCTATCTCCAGCGGAAAATGAACCAGAGTCTCATTATATAAATGCAAACTATGTTGATGTAAGTATTAGCATCTCCTTTATGTTTGTATATAAGCATCTTGAATTTTGTGAATTTAAGGGCTGTAAACTGCATTTGATTTTCTTGAATGCCACCACTTACTGAGGTGATTTAATAGAACAACCTACTAGTTTATGACTTCTTAGTATATAACATGTATTTTGCAGCAATTTGCTGCAGTTTGCTTTTTTCCCCTCGAATTATGTAGAACTATGTGGTACTACATATCCAGTACTTTTTACTACACGAAAGTGATCTCTTCAATTAATTTTATAACTGTAGTATAAATTTACCACAAGGATAAAAAAAGTACAGTAAGAATGCTCTAGAGACTTTTGTTGCACTCGGAAAGTTCATTTAGTTTTTATCACACATTCGTTACATATTTTAACAGGACGCCATTGAACATTTGCATTTTTATCTTGCTAAAGAAGGCAACAGTAGTGGCCGAAACGTCCAAAAACAATATTTATAGCCAGTGTCAACTTATTAATTCGAATTTTTTAACATGCCTGGCTACAACCTGAACATTTTTAAATGATTGCCAACTGTATAGCATTTGGTTTGTGCAGGGCAAGAAAATTTACAGTACCTCTGTATACTGTACTTTATACCATGCCATAGAAAATACAGCCAATCAGAATACAGGAAAGCCGTTGTATATTCGACGGTATTCAACCCAACCTTCCCATCGTGCGCTGCGATTGTATTCTCGACGAAATTTAGTAAGCGTATTTTCTATGGCATTGTATAAAATAGTTACACAACACCTAAAGGCTCATTTTACCTTTTTTACCTTCAAGAAGTTTAATTATGTAATCTTCAATTTTGTTACAGAGCTTCAAGAAAGCAAATGCTTATATAGCCACGCAAGGTATGTTAACAGTCTTTCCTATGTTCTCTAACTTCTAAACTGTTAAGTAAAATTAATAGGAGGGTTTTTAATACGGGTATTTGTTGAAAGATAAATAAATTTCTGTCACTCACTTTTGTATTGTTGTTAGCAAGACTAGTAGCTCTTATTAAACTCTTTTTAAAGCCTTCATCATTTTGAAGATGGCGTGATGTTACACCCGATTTAAAAACTTTTTAATATATTAGCTTATTTTATTTACTGGTTGTTTGTCTTTTGAAGGACCCATGGCTAACACTATAAATGATTTTTGGAGGATGGTGTGGGAACAGAACTGTACAGTAATTGTTATGATCACAAACATCATTGAGAGAGGAAGGGTGAGTCATTCTCTTCAATGACATTGTTTGTTAATTTGCATCAATTCTCAGTTGTGATATTTACTAGCTAACAATAACTACAATTTGATGAAGTCAAAAAATTAAGGTCGTGTTCTATTGGGATCAACCATTTTAGGTTGGTTGGGTTGGTTGTGTTTTTTCGTGTTCTTTTGCGAAAGAACCGTTTTTGGTTGGTTTGGTTGATCAACTTTTTCAACCGGCATCAAACCAGGTTGAAACGGTTGATAAAGTATTGGTAGCGACCGCTCTCATTTTCGCAGGCTTTTTAAAATTGCTGCTGCTGGGATCCTTGCTGCTCGCGACACTCGTAAACAACAAAAAGATGGCGAGTTTCGCGAGTTTCTCGTATAAAACACTTGACAGGGAGGAGGTTCAGGAATTAATGGCCGCCCAAATTGGTGAAAATGTAGCTGTCCCAGGCTGTTCGACAGGCAGCAGCAATGAGTCCGGAGGTTTCATGTGCTGGACGGACGAAAGTGCAAAACTTCTCATCGTGTGCACGAACCCAAATTTTCAGATGTGAGTCTGGCAAATTTGTCACAACTTCTTCCACATATTCACGAATACGAACAGCAGGTGTTCGTTCGTTGTCTAAAAAATAATGCTGCTTATCCCTTTAGTTCATCGTCGGATTCATCTCTTAAAATATCTTCTTCTAAGACCTCGGAAAGTACAAAGGACACGACCACCGGCCGCCATGTTTACCTCGGCGTGTGAATGTGGAAGTCTGGTAATGACTATTCCCAGGAGTTACCGCGTTTCAACCGAAAAAGGTTGAAAAAGTGTTCTATTGGGAAACGTCAACCGTCTCAACCAAAACCGGTTGTGGTTGAAACGGTTGACCCCAATAGAACACGACCTAAATGACATTTGTTTACCCTTAGTAACTAATTTAGCACAAGTGCCAATGGGGCCAAGCATTCAAACATTAGAAACGAGCATTACAAATTAAACATAACAAGGTTTAAAATCCCAACAGGCAGGAGATGAACCAGTTGGCTATTTACAAACATGGCCAAGGAGTTGAACTCGGATCTACCGTGAAAAAACTCCTGGTAGTGGTCAGAACAGGACTTGAACCCGAGACCTCCAGATTTTGAGTCCAGTGTTCTAACCCCTCGGACACACTGCCTCCTCAAAAACATTTTTCAGTGTTAATGTCATAAAAAATGTTGTGGTTATTCATCGTGGTAGAGTACAATAATAAAGTATTATTTCGTTTGTCTCACAACGTAGTCACGTGTGATGGAGATCGCAACGTTTCGACTGCACACTGCTAGTCTTCATCAGGCGATAAGGTCGACTGGTTGTGCGTTAGCTTATAAAGCACACGGCTGCGCTGTGATTGGTTGGTTTTCAACAGCTCTGATTGGTGCATTTCGATCCTCAGTTTTCTGCATGCACCAATCAGAGCTGTTGAAAACCAACCAATCGCAGCGCAGCCGTGTGCTTTATAAGCTAACGCACAACCAGTCGACCTTATCGCCTGATGAAGACTAGCAGTGTGCAGTCGAAACGTTGCGATCTCCATCACACGTGACTACGTCGTGAGACAAACAAAATAATACTTTATTATTTTTCAGTGTCCATGCCAGTTTTGTCCCAATATGGCTCTTTTTTAAAAAAAAAAGTGGTTGTTGTTTGTTCAAATTAGTTGTTGTCTTTTCTTTCAGCATAAGTGTGCCATGTACTGGCCCTCTAGACAAGCTAAGAGTGAAGTTCATGGTCCTCTGAGAGTAACATACTTAGATGAAGAGGCTTTTGCTCATTACACTGTACGTAGATTTGAGGTGAAACCAGTTGACCACAGCACTCATTACAGTCAGGTACTTGCAGTTCATGTTTGTACAATCTATGTATAATCTATGTACTATAGTAAAAGATATGTTTTTGCCGTTTATTTGCTGTTTTTACCCTTTCAATCCAATCTCAAAACTTTTGGGCTATTTCCTCAATAATAATAGACCCTAAATGTAGTAGCCCAGCTGTGTCTTTTCAAAGCCAGTAAACACTACCCTGTTACTAGAGGTATTCATACTTATATTTGTTGTGGTTTAATTTTATATTTGGTTTAAAATTTTTCAAACCAGTTTGATTTTTATTTTCTATTGTCTCACATTCATTATCATAATCTGAAACAAAGGGAAATAAAAATCAAACTGGTTTGAAAAATTTTAAACCAGAGATAAAATTAAACCACAACATATTTCTTGATCAAATTTTAGCAGTAAAATGGAGAAAAAGGCAAGTTGTGAAGCAACCTTGCATCTGGTCTACCCCACCTGACAAAATTAGGCAAATAAACAAATCTGTTGTAGTCACTCTGCAAACAGACAGGTGGTATCTTCATGTACCCCCCCTTTAGGTTTTAGGGTTTTAACCCCCCCCCCTTTCCCACCTTAAAAGATGGTGTCTTGTTTGTATAACCCCCACTCTATCAGGAGTAGAAACTAATTAAAAAGATTCAAACCTCTTTCTGCCATTTCTCCGGCAATATAAGCTTCATGCACACCTAATATGAAAGTCTTAACTTCTTCTCTGAGTTGCTTCAACCACCATCATGATGACAGCCTTTAGCATCAGTTGAACAAAAAAAATCGCTGTGACTAGGATGGATTAACATTTACTGGGATTGAAAGTAACTAATTTAACACTGTCTGTAGGTAATGTGGTGTCCGTATTATAAAAGTAGGTGTCTGTTAAGAAAAGGGGTAAATATTGTCTTTATGTTTCAGCTGTATGTAATAAAAGGGAGTATTTATTTTATCAAGAGGCTTGTAAGGCCATTAAAATCTGAACTGTAATAAAGTATTTCTTAAAGGGATTTACTGTAACTCTGTGAACAAAATATGATAAAGATAATGTCAATTAATTAACTGTGTCTGCTGTTGTTTGTTTCTGCATGTTAAGTATAAATACTCATCTACGACGGGTTCCAACGGAATAAACTGGGTAAGACTACTTCACAGCAGATCTGTCACATTTTTGCAATTCCATATTGTAACTAATTGTAAAACAAGCCTCTTTAGTTATATTTATTTAATAAACTAACAAATAAATAGTTTAAATAGTGGATGATGTTGTGGAAACTACTGTTGGTTAGCTCTTTTATATTACGTCATCAATGGTGAAAGCACCATCCACAACACTAAGAAACTGCTTGGATTTGTAAAATTATGATTGCTTTGAGCTTTATAACTAGTTGCTGACCGATGTTTAACCTTCTCATTTTACATAAGTTGCAAAAAAAATAATATTAATAACATTGATTTATGACAATAATGACTAACAATTTTATTAACATTATTACAGTCTAATCCCCTCTATACGGACACCCATTTAATACAGACACCTTGAAATAATGGACAGTGGTGTTAGGTCCCTTGCTCTAAATTTTCTCTTAAATAAGCCCTCTTAACACTGACATCTCATTAATATGGACACTCTGCAGTCCATATTAATGGCGTTTGACTGTAGTTGTTTTGTAATATCATAATCAAACTTTATAATAATAATTGAATTCAATTGATTAATAGCAATTAATCAATGACTCTAATCGATAAATTAATAATTAACTGATAATAATAATAAATTAAAGCATTTTATAATTTTATAATCAATTCTGGATTGTTTTTGGGTTGGGTGGTGACTCTCGCAAAGTCTCACATGAATGGCTCACTACACTTTGAGAGATAATAGAACAAACAACAGGAACAATGCCCCTAGCCCTAAAAACATTAAAGTGCTACTATGATCAAATTTTCACCCCTTGAAATTTTAGGGGTTTCATAGATTATTTAACGAAAGATTCAAAATGGCGTTTTCCGTTTTCAAATATCTTTTTTAGTTCCAGAGATATTTAAGCTCAAAAAAATCGTTAAATATGCAAATTAGGGGATTGATGACGTCATCTACTCAACCCAGTTTTATCGCAAGTACAAAAATTGAGTTATCTCAGTCATTTTTCTGCGGAGACCAATGAAACTTGGCAGACTAATAGTTCTGCAGCTGACACACTTACACGTATAATAACATTATGTTACCATGGCAACTAACTCTTTTCCAGTCCCCATGAATTTGTTTTTAATATTTAAGAATTTTTCAGTTCGGAAAAATGTGACACGGCCAAGACGCCTGTCTAATCTATTCACATGCTTGCCACATCACACATGTAAAGTATCATCGGTAAATATCAAAAAGAAATACCAGAAATGGCCAGAAAAGCCTTTAGCATCGGCGGATCTGGAACCTAGTATGTTGCCATGGTAACCAAATTGTAAAGTTCATATTGTGCAACTCAACTAGCAGAGTATTACTGCAAAAAATCAGAGAGTTGCGATACAAATTGGCTAAGTTATCACTTTCTTCATATTTGATCAAAATTTGGTTGAGTCTATGACGTCACAACTTTGCTAATTTGCATATTTTAAAAACTTGAATATCTCTGGAACGAAAAGAGATATTTGAAAACTGTAAACGGCATTTTTCTTCTCATATGGAGTACTTTATAATATTTTAAAACGGCTACGAAAAGAAACATGCGAATTTCATCACAGTAGCACTTTAACAACTGCTACACTAGAGGACCAGTAGAATTACAAGCTTATAAGAGCTGCTTTACTTCTGTTTTTTTCTAATGCACCTATCAGTGTTAAGCCGCAGGTGGAGAGGGGGGAGGCATAGGCAGGGGATTTGACAGCAATTGTTTGCCTATGGTGGGATGTGTTTTAATGTATGTTTTTTACAACATTTTATTGAAGTTTAGTGCTCTGGGGTTGGGCATTTGAACAGAAAGTCTCAGCTAAGTTCAAATGCCTGTCCTATGCCCGGCCTCCCCTTCCTGTGGTTTGGCATTGACAGGTGCATAATTCTGTGATAAAAATGATAAATTATTTAATAATATTTGTGAATGTTTGTGTCCTGCAGGATGCATCAGAAGATGAAGTTCAACCAATGATTGTATCTCAGTATCATTTCACTGGCTGGCCAGACCATGGTGCTCCTGACTTTGGTTGTGAATATCCTGCACTTGATTTTATTTTGAAGTCAGCAGCTGCCAGTGAAGATGGGGCTGGTCCCATTATTGTTCACTGCAGGTGGGATTCATTGAAAATGTATTTTCTGGGTGTTTGTTATTGTAGAATGATACCAGTAGTACTGTAGGATATCCCAGGGTTCACACACTTGCTGTCCCAGATTGTAAATGGTGGAAAATATGAACTGAAAAAGTACGGGAAAGTCCCCTTTAAAACTTAGGTTTGAGTCTCCTTGAATCTGACATGATGGTTAGACTACAAGCAGTCCCTCTGTTTACTCAGTTCATTGAGCGTGAATGACCAGATTTTACGTTGCACATTATTTCACTTCATGCTTGACAAACTTGCTCCCTTATGCTCCACTACAGGAGCGAAGAGGATAAGTGAGTGATGCTCTACAAACTAAGAAAAAAAAAAGGAATGCTTGTAATCTGTGTCACCGCTAAATGTCATAAACAACGCTAAATGTAATAAATCTAATGGTTAGTGCAGTACACTCTAGTACACTCTCCCTGCCCATGGACATTGTGTTTTGTTCTTGGGCAGGTTACAGCTCTTACAGTAGCTGATCTCTCCACCTACAGTGCGACTACTCGAACCGGGGCACCCTGAACAAAATTAACCAATCACAGTGTTAATTGAAAACAAAGGATAGGGACATTTTTTGCAACGGACCAATTACGTTCTAGAACGTAAACAAAAGATTACCTACAAAATTTGAAGTGTCAACAACGTTACAAACAGATGCGGACCTCTCAGGAAACTTGCCTTGTTTTTGATTGGTTAGTTTTGATCCTTAATTTTCCAAAGGTCATGGAGTTCTCGCGATTACATTTAAAAAAAGGTTTACGAATCAAACCATGAATCGTAAAATTTTGCAACCTGAAAAATGTTGGGGTTGTTGTTGTTGTTGTTACCTGCAATATAAATATAGCATCCCATACAGCGGGAATAGCAATAGTCCTAATTGCTTTGTAGAGTTGAGTAAAATATAATATCGTTTATTTTAGTTTATTACAATGTAATATTAATTTTCTTAGGTAGGTAGATAGTCACACACGACCCCTCAAGCATGTATTTGCTTTAAAACAGATCGTGATTAAATAAAGGTTTATTATTATTATTAGTAGTAGTAGTAGTAGTAGTAGTAGTAGTAGTAGTAGTAGTAGTAGTAGTAGAAGTAGTAGTAAAAACTCCTCCAATCCATTTGATCTTACTAGTTGATTTGTTTTGTTTTGCTTGTTTTGCTTACTTCTTTAAATTATGCTAAGAAAAGAATGATGACCTGCTGCAACGTAAACTCATAAGGCTCCATTTCTTGTTTCAGTGCGGGCGTTGGTCGAAGTGGGGCATATATTGTTATCCACAGCATGGTTAAACGAATGCACGAGACTGGTGATGTAAACATCTTTGACTTTGTAGCTCATATACGTCAACAAAGAAACCATCTTGTACAGGAAGAGGTTGGTGAAATAACAAATACAATGCATGAATATATCTTTTTGTTTAAAGTTTCTATCTGACAGTAACTTCAACTTCCGACTTATGTCCTTTTGTCCTTGTTTGTTTTAGTGTCAGTACATATTTCTCCACGATGCCATACTGCACTATATTGAGAGTGGCTTTAAGCTGTCAATCCCAGCAGATGATCTTAAAGACTATGTACAAAAGCTGAGGAAAAATCTCTCAAGTCAAAGCAAACTTGAAGTAGAATTTGAGGTGAGTTTGGTTACAAGTCTACATGTATTTTTATGATCATAAATATTGTGTCACTCTATAACTGTCAACTCTCTTTTAATAGACACCCCTGTAAGACGGACACCAAGCTATAAATGGACACTTGGTATGGTGTTGGTCCCACCCTTGTGGTTTTCAACCATTTCACTGTAACTAAACTCCTTATTAGACAGAGACCTCGTTAAGACGGACATTTCAAGCCAGTCCCGATGGTGTCTCTTTAAGGGAGAGTTGACTGTATTATAGAATGAACTGAGATTGGAACACGTGATATTCTGCCACAGGATAAAGTTTTAGTTGAACCTCCAATAAACGGACATCCTTGGCACCTGATAAAATTTCTGCTTATGGGAGGTTAAAAAATTTATGCAGTGTTTGTGTGTCTGGGACCATGACTGGCTGCTTCTGGGAGGTTTCCATTTGTAGTAGTTCAGCAGTATTGCATTTAGCCCTTTTTTCTTGTGTTATTCTTTAACCCTTGATTTACTTTTCAGGGCTTGGATGCAATTCAAGTGAAACACTACAACTTGAAGCAAGCTAAACGTGGCTGCAACATAGGAAAAAATCGATCAGTAGATTATATCCCAGGTAAACCATAAACTGATTTTAATAATCAATCAGTCAGTTAGTTCATTAGATTGCATGGTATTGCGTATTTTTTATATTTTATTATTATTATTATTTTTAATTTAAAAAAATATGTGTATGAATCACAATACCACATCAAATCACACAATACCATACAAATGACATAAGATAAGTGAACTTTAATTGTCTGAGTTGCAATATATTACAATTTGGGGGTCAAAAAGTGAAGATTGCAGTATTTATAGAGTGTTTGTCTCGATCCCTTGAATTAAGTTGAGAGGGGTCATTAGAAATTACAGTAAATGTATGAAATCAAAGCATGTGTTGTGATGTCATGTGTGCACATCGGATTGTCAGCCCGTTCGTCAGTCTTTCTAGTAAATAATCCTGATTTTTATAATGAAAACTACATTGTTCACACTTGTTAAATAGAATTTTTTTGTTCCCACTTGTTTAATAGTAAGTTTTGTTGCAATGTGTTAATCCATTTGCAGCTGACAGTGCCAGAGTCGAGCTGTTTCCTCGCCCGAGAGAGGAGGGGTCAGATTATATCAATGCAAGTTACCTTTCGGTAAGAATCTGGCCTGCATCTAACTTGTTAATTATTATCAACCATTCGTAAAGACAAAAAATTGCTCCGATGAAGGGCTAATGCTGAAAACATCAGCTTTTTCCAAATTTGCTATGGCAGTTACCTTTGTCAATCTCAAGTTGATAATCAACCAAGTTTGTTAAGAAACAATTTACTTTGTTACCAACTGAAGTTTGATATAAACTTGTGTCTTATTAAGTTCCGCTTCCATCATGCACTTCTGTCCAAGTCTTCCAGTTAGTTAAAAAAATAGAAATACCCATCAACTGTTCATTTCCAGAAGTGATGGAATGTGACAATCAAATAAATAATAACCGAGTATGGTAGGATTTGCGTGGTATTTCCAAACCATAGAAATATAGTTGGGAATGGAAATTCCATATAGCTTTTGTTTTTCTCTGACACAGGGATTCTGGAAGTCCCAAGCTTACATAGCCACTCAGTATCCTTTAGAAGACACCACTCAAGACTTTTGGAGGATGGTTTGGCAAGAAAACTGTCGCTCGCTTGTCATGCTGCTTAGCAAAGCCGAGCTGGAGCAGGTAATGCTCTCTTTCTAGAGGGAGGGGACCAATGATGTGTCGTTTTGGTTTCTTTGTCTTTTTTTAGTTAAAAATCAATGTCAAAATAACAAACATGTGTGTGGCCTTATACTTCTTGTCTAGACCGTTATAATCGTGATCTTTCGATGCGAAAAGCAACATCTTTTAGAGCTCCTGACCCATACTCTTAAGCAGACTCTACAGACCTCAGACTACTCACTTTTAATAATACCATCTTTAGCTAAGCTTGTCTGAGGAGAAGGCCCCATGAGTGCCAAGATCAAATTTCACCTCACAATATCAGTACACAAACAAGAGAACAGGTTATGAGAATTGACAAAATAATCACTTAAGGAAAAAATATTTTGATCGTTTAACAAATTCTCCAACTAATACTATAGCGAAATGTATGGAAATAAGTAAAGAGAATTTGTGTTTTGACACTGGGGCTTAAAGGGTTAAGCTTTAACTAGAACTGCATTATTTTTTTTCAGGATTATTATCATAGTTATCTACCGCCAGCATACGAAACATGCAGGTTTGGCGACTATGAAGTGACAATAGATTCTGAGGCCACTCGTGGTGATATTGTGGTCAGAGAGCTGAGAATGGTCTCCATAAAGGTACATGTACTTTACATTGTGCCTTGTGTCTTGCTATTAAACTTGTGAACTTGTTGTTTACAGTATTAACAACTAAGCAAGATTGCAAATGTTTTTAAATTTGAATTCTCGCGGACTTAGTTTGTAGTCTCCTATGTAGGAGTTCCTTTGGCTCGTCACGCAATCTAGCTTATATCCTTCTAAACAGCCGTCCGTTTGGCTCGTCACGCAATCTAGCTTATAGCCTTCTAAACAGCCGTTCGTTTGACGTTTTATGCAATCTAGCTTATAGCCTCCTATGCAGAGGTTCTTTTGGCTCGTCACGCAATCTTTCCTGGAGGCTACTTTGTTAACGTGACCTGTATTTGTCATTAGGACCCAAGTGAGTACAGGAATATCAGACATTTTCATTTTCTTCACTGGCCTGAAGACGGCGCTCCGTGGTCTGGTCAAACCATCCTGCAGCTCATCTGTAAAGTGGACAACTGGGAGAAGGAAGTACGGCTGAATGCCAAGCCCTTTGAGCTGATTGGTCCAATTGTAGTGCACTGCAAGTTAGTAAACATGTTAGATCACTTGTTTTGTGTGTTGCAGTCAGCCCGGCCTAGTGGTTAGGGTGCTGGAATTGTACGCAGGGTTGTCGCTAAGGGCTGGCTGCCGGCTAATTTAACTGGCTGAAATTTTACGTGAAAATAAAGACTTAGGTAAACTTTTAGAGCTGCTTTTAGAGCTACAGAAAAGCCAACTGGGCTTGTTGATGAGCCGGCTTAGTGTTTTCTTAGCTACATCCCTGAATTAAGGAGGTTCTGGGTTCAAATCCACCTCCCTGCCACTAGATGAATTTGTCTTCAGTAGTCCTGAATCCAACTCCTCCGTGCTTTGTAAATATTTAGCCAACTGTTCAGCCTCCTGCCAGTTGGGATTTTTTACAAGTTTCTGTTTGATTTATAATGTTTGTTTCCTCATATTAATAGTGTCCTCAATTGGCACAGTTGTGCTAAATTTTTTTTGTTTGTTTGTTTGTTTGTACCAACTGTCAAATAGACACAATTCCTTTAAACACCTTTCTTTAGGCACCTTCCATAAGGAAACAGTACCATAAGTGGATGCGTATCGTTAGTGGAGATCTTTCAGAATCATTTACACCAACTTTAAGAAGAGACATGCGATTAGCAAACACTTCCTATATAAGACAAAACAGCCATTAGAACGTTAACTATGCAGTTGCACGGTATCAAATTATCCGGGGATGAAAAGTGGCTATTTACCTCTGCCCCACATCTTATACACGCATACCTCCACGTCATCCTTTAGAAGCTTTTCATGTGTAGTTGTAGTCAGAGTGTTAGCTTTTCAATTACTTTGGTCTTAGTTTAACAACAGTCAAGAACAGTTCAGTATAAACCATTCATGTATTGTGCTTGTGTTCTTCATAGTTATGGAGTCGGGCGCACAGGTGTTTACTGTCTGCTGCACACAATGTACCATCAGTTAAAACGTGAGAAAGGTGTTTCCATCTATCAAATAGCTCGCCTCTACAATCATCAGAGACCACACTGTATATTAACCAAGGTAAGTAAGGCTACTTGTTATCTAGCCCGCGGGACAGTTGGATTGTTGTTAGACTTTCTTTATAAAATCAGGCAAGGACCACTTGGACAAACAGTTGCCGGAACTTTGTGTAAATCAGGATCAGAAATGAAATTTAAACAGACTCTTTTTAAAAAATGCAAGGCTGATCAGACACTTGAAAACTCTTTGAAGTGTTATTTAATCGTGCCCAACATTGACAAAGGGGAAAAATTATTACGCTTTTGCTAGTCTGAGCCGTGCCCTATCTTTAAAAACATTAGTAACTAAGTAATTAAAAAGATAACAAGTCATTGCAAGATCTTATGTTTGCAGGCAGGCTGTCCATCGGGGACTAGACAACCTTTAAATGAGATTGTTGTTACCCACACACTGTGACTGTGACTAACATGGCTATCACGCAGTGAATGTTGCTTATAAATATTTAAAAATATTTTTTTCTTTTTAAAAGGAACAGTACGAATTCTGTTACGATACATTGTTGGAATATATTGAAGCAGACTGCTCGCTACATCTTGTGTGAATCGAAAAGAAAAAGAGCACTGGCTTCACGAAGCGTTAACCGTGGATGGCAAGGAGCCACTAACACCTTGCGTGACTTCTCATCGCTCCTCAAATAAAGGCCTAGCGTTTTCACAAACGTCACGAAGGCAGTCTCGTCACGCAGTCCTTTCGTAAAATGAGTGAAGTTGTTAGGTATTCCTAGTTTTGAAAGATATGGGTATTAACCCTTTAAGCCTCAGTCGTGATCATCGTCCAATTTCTCCTTTATATCAATAAACCAGGCAGGTAAAGAGAATAAAGAAAATGATCAACTTAGAGACAATTACCTGGTCAGTGATGTTCTTTTGTAAGGTGACGTTGTCTTGATGTATTACAAAATTCCCAGTACTAACATTACATGAAATGTATGAGAATCAATAGGAAGAATTTTTAGTTTGAGCTTGGGGCTAAAGAATTAAATTTTCTAATTATATTGCTTAATAAATCGCTAGTATAGTTGTGCTAAGCAAGGTTTTTGCTGTTAGCAGGTTGTATTCAAAAACGATTTCTGATGAAACTTGACTATCGAAAAATTTAGGAACCCAAATATTGTAATTGCTTGGTCAGCAAGGCGGTAGGTTACTAGGTAACGTGACGTCATGCAGCAAGGAGACGTTGTATCTTCCGTAAGGTATTCGTTCTCGTTTGTGATTGGTAGAAATTAATCTAAACGTTTTGAGTTCTTGTACAGGCACTTGAGTCAAGTAACAGAGCTGTAAATGTACAAACTTTGTGTAACAGTGTAGACTATAAATAAGAAAAGTGTTAAAAAACAAAAGTAGCGCAATATAGGGGATTCAAATTTTGATATAAATGCCAAGATAATCTATAGTTTGAATTGAACATTGTTCATTCGAATTATTTACAGCTCGGATAAAATTGATACCTAGGTCAATTTTACCTGTGCTCGGATAAAATAGTTTAAATGAACATTTACTGTTATAATTATCTATTAGATTTTTAAAGTTTATAGTTATTTTTTATTTTCTGTACAGTTAGTATTGTGTATAAATATGTAAGCATTTGCGCGGCCATTGCTTGATTACGAATAATGTGAAATTTTGTAGATAATTTGACAATGATTTATTGACCGCTCAATAGATGAATAAAGTTATCCCAGCATTTCAAAATATATGCGGCTGCCTCACTAGCTTCACAACGGGGCAAAGGGTGGGTGTGGGCATAGTTAATAGAGGAAAATGGTTAGGAAGCCCGGCAAATTTATAGTCAACAACCTACCTGCCAACCTTAGAACTTGTAGCGACTTCAAAATTTTCTGCAGGGGAGTCAGAACGCACTTTCTTAGGTCAAGATGCGACCAATAGTAGCTTTTAATATTATTTTAGCTATAGGAATTTTTCTTTTTATCTTTTATATCAAATTGTAATTTTTTTTTATGTTAGCTATATGAATTTTTTTCTTTTATATTAATTGTAATTTTTTAGCTATAAGAATTTTTTCTTTTTATCCTCTATATCAAATTGTAATTTTTCTATATTTAGTTAGTATTAACAGGTGAAGAGCCATGTAGTATGGATATACTGTTAATAAACCATTATTATTATTATTATTATTATTATTATTATTATTATTATTATTATTATTAAGATGAAAGGAGCAAACAAAGAGGCCAAGATTTAGGTTGGAGGGTCCATGACTGTGCAAATCTTTAGTTTGGTCCTCATACACTATGCATGAAATACGTAATCGCAATGTTTCCATTGGTTAGTTGCATGAACACACGTAACTACCTGTTTTATTTTGTCAGGTTCTGTGCAGGGTCAGCCCCCAAAATAACGAACAAAAACATACAACAATGAACTTGGCCGGGCTTCATAACTATTTCTCTCTATATGGTGTGGGCAAGTCTAGCATACGATTTTTCCTCCCTTTGTGTGCCTGTGATGTTCGTAATATTCTGGCATTTTTATTTTCGACGTTTTCGTCATAAGGGAGGGGAATCATCACAGAGGTCACGTTTTTTTTTTCTTTGGCCTAAAACCTTGCATTCCCGTCTTCTTGACCTTTCGGCTGTTCCGATCCTGAACGATCCTTTCGTTCGGTTTGTGTCAGGATAAAATTTGTTTATCGCCAGTTTACTTTCGCGATTGCTCATGCGAAAGGCTGCGTACTATGCCTTATAAACATAACCCAGCTGCCGTCTAATAGAAAAACGCGCAATCTGATTGGCTACACAGGTGCCGTCTATTTAACAATTACACGGCAAGCTCGAGTTTTCTATCAGCTGTTAGCATAACCACACTGACCTACTATTGGTAATCGCGCAACTTGATTGGCTACACAGTACTACTATTGATCCGTAGAAGGCTCTCGGAGCGCGTGCTTAGTCTTCGCTGAATTTTATCATTCAAAACATTCAATAAATCAACTCTAGCTATATTTTGTGTTTAATAGATCGGTCAGTGGGTTATGCTAACACAATTAGACGGCTCGCTCTCGGTTTCTACCGGCTTTTGATAGTTGACTCGGGGCTTCGCCAATCGCCAACTATCAGCCGGTAGGAACCTCGAGCTTGCCGTCTAATTGTTAAATAGTTGGCAAGGGGCGAAGCCCCGGGTTAACTATCAAAAGTCGGTAGAAACCGAACCTTTTCGGGCTGGTCAGATTAGACGTTTGCCGAGAAGATTTAACCGAAGGATTACGAGATGTAAAATAACAACTGAGCACACGGTAAAGCATGAAAAACCTATCAGGCTGTAGGGAACATATGGCGTCACCCAAGGTGGTTTCAACCAATAGTCGTAGAGCTCTGCACGTTCCTGGCACAGCGCCATGTGGTACATTTTTTGATGATGTATGGTGACAGATATTGATATATAGAAACACGCGAGTTGCATGTCTCTGTAACAAGTAATTTACAGATAAAACAAAAAATCTTGCTAATATCCAATTGTTCATTTTTTTTTTTCAGTTGATAGTATTTGTAAACGAAACCCTGAAAATAAAATGCTTTTTGTCACACAATTATGGTTCTATTCGTGCGTGCCAAAAATAAAGGAAAAGTTTCCCATGGGAAAACAAACCGTGTATTTTACATATTTAGTGGACTAAATACACCATAGTGGCTCTTTTTTGGAGTTATGTGAAAGATCTCTAATAGGGGTTCGACTGTACTTTGAAACTATTTTTCAATTCTATAAGAACATGTTTTTTAACACGCATTTTCGCTTAGACGCAAAAGACGGCGAAAACGGAACATTTATATGCATGAACAGTTGCGCAGTTTACATACTACTTATTAACCGAGAGTGAGGTCATTACAGGGAAATCTCAGACCGAGGCCTTGATGTATTGACCGAGCGACAGCGAGGTCAATACATCAAGGTCGAGGTCTGAGATTCCCCTGTAATGACCGAACGGACGAGGTTAATAAGTTATTTATTATATGGCCTTTAAGCACTATTCAAAAGAAGAATATAATCAAGGGAAAAAACACTGGAGGTAAAACTCGCTCTCGCTCTCTGTGGCTCTCTTCGTCGCTCATACTAAAGAAGTATCGGTAGTGCTTATATTTTTCTTTCAGTTATTGAAAAGATAGTTATATTTTGTCGCCATGTTTTGTTGTTTTTGCCCCCTCGCTAGTAGCTTTTACTCACAACTCAAAAAACCGTCGAGCCGAGAAAAATTTTCATAATGCCCGGTCATTACAAGAAAATAATGCCCGCTCAGCAGCCAATCAGAGCGCGCGTACTATTGTAGCCATATAATAAGGAATATTACATATTTTACAAATTGATATTGCACTGTTTTTAAGATATTGCGTTACGGAGTTTGCAGGATATTGCGTTGCGATGCGCAGCTAACAAGAAGACCCATGAAGTGTAAGTCTTTTAATGACTTTAATTTAATCTTTTATATGGAAACTGTAAAAAAAATTGGGCGGGATCGGGATTCGGGATAAGGGGCGAGATAGCGGCATTCATGGGAAAGTAGGCGGGAAGACAGGATTTGAGAACTTGCCAGAACTCTAGTGTCAGAAATATTTCAAGACTCTCTCTATCTGAAACTTGTTCATAATATTCTTTTGTTTTTGTTTTGATTTTCAAACAATTTTCAAGGAACACAGAATATGATCCGAAATGGGACAACAAACAATTTTAACAGTTTTATAGTTACAGCAACGCTACAGCAAAGACTGTTTAATGTAGGGTGAATGATGCAGAGCGCCAAAGTTTTACCTCTTCTACGAGAAAAAGTTGCAATGGTTCCCATTCTTGGCTACTGGGACATTCGTGGGGTAAGTATATCGAGATTCAAGGCTCATTTTCTCCAAAAACATTTGTTCCGTGATTCTACGTGTTATGAATTTTTAAGTCACTTTCGCTGGATAGAAGCTTTGAATAGCCCTTATGAATGTTGACGTCAGACTTCAAGTTGTTCATCTTAACCTAAAGCTTCGCATTCGAAGTGCAAATGTGAATCACTGATTTATCACAAACGCATCGCCAAAGCTTATTACATTTACAGACCTTTCAAGTCTCACGGTTCAACTTTCAACTTTCAACTATATTGCTTCCATCACCTAATACAACATTTGTGTTTAAATCTTTCTTGTTTATTTCATACAAAATAAGTGACGAGGGAGTCAAAAGAAAAATAAAGGATGCTTGAAATGAAAGATTTTCAGTGCAATCTCACTACGACATGCTATGAGACACAAAAACCTCATGGTGAACAAAAAGACCTCTTTAGCTACATATGTAAATTATAAATGGGTCTGAAATGGGACAACAAACAAACGAAGGTAAAGAGGTTTATTCAAAAGCCGATATCTGGACTGCACCGTGAAAATAAAGTGACATGCAATGTCCCACAACCCCTTCATGACGGATGGCCAGATTTTTTTTTAGAAATTGACGCGACTTTAACGAAAACCGAATCTAGCAAGTAATGAAAATTATGAAAACTGCGATCTTACAAACTGTCACAATTTTTGTATTCCCGAACGCCCCAAAGGAGCGAGTGTGGGTCAGAAAAAATTTTCCGCTATTTTTCGCTCCCCCACCCCTACGCTATAAATACCCCGCTCCCTCCCCACACGGGTTTTTTGCACTCTACCCAGTTTTCGCTCGCGTTCAGGAACCAAGATGGCGGCCCGTCGAACTCAACGATTGATCTCTACGACTTCACGGAAAAATAGGAGACTTTGATCAGTCTACTGCCAAGTAAGGTTAATTAACATTGCGAGTGTCTATACGCTGTCACAATGGCGGAAGATATAAACTTGTACTAAAAGCCACATCGGATTCACGAAGGTAAACAGAAAACAAACAGATCATAGGATATAGTTTTGTCCTTCATCTTCAGTATACGTAGCTTTCAGTTGATCAATCTCCAGGGTTTTTGAGGGTCCGCGAAGTAGCGAGAGGAAAGGAAGTTTGAGAAAGAATTTGTGTAAACAAGGATTGGGGTTGAGTTTTGAATTTGAGCGTATAAATCATGGGTAACGCCGGCCTATTATTTGTGTATTAATTTATTTTTTCTTTGGAACTTATTTCATAGCTTGCAGAACCGATTCGCCTCCTACTTAACTACACTGAAACAGAGTTTAAGGATGTGCGATATGAAGTTGGAGACGGTAAGGTTTCATCATACCATAAATACGCCAAAGCCGCACCAAGGCACTTTAGTTCGTTTTTAATACCCCAAGAAATCCCCTATTTAAATCAAATCACCCCCAAAAATACTTGCCATATTTTCCAACCCAAAATAATTCTGGAATCGAAAATTTCAAACCCCAAAAAATCCTTCGATGATCCCCACCATTTACAAGTCGGAGTACCCTCCCCTTAACTTTTTCCTTTATATTTTTCCAGTTTTTTTGAAACAGAATACAGTTTTTTCTGATTTTTCATGAAACTCACAAAATTTGTAAATTTTTGTTAATGCTCAAGAAATACATCTGTATAACAATGTTGCTCAGTAGGGAAAAATTTTGAACTTGTGACTTAAGTTTTTCCATTTTATTTTAGCTCCTGATTTTAATCCAAAAGCCTGGACATCAGTGAAGTATACTCTGGGACTGGATTTTCCTAATGTGAGTGGCTGGTTTACAAGTTGTGTGATTATCAACTGCCTGCATGTTAAATGAGATTTTGTAAACAACGTTTCTGTGCAATTGATGATATGTCCAAGTTTCTTGCTAGATCAAAAGTGATTGCTTCACTGAAGGTACAATCATGGTAAATCCTGAAGTACAAGAACCTATAATTTGTTACAGTGCGAATACTCGAACCGGGACAGTTGGAACAAAGTTAACCAATCACAACGCTAATTGAGAACAAAGAATGGAGACCTTTTTTAGAAATGGACCAATAACGTCCAAGTTCGCAAACAATAGATTTGCAACAAAATTTAAACAGTCAACAACGTTTGAAACAGTTGCAGACCTCTCAGGAAACTTGCCTTGTATTTGATTGGATAGTTTCGATCCTCAATTTTCAGTGACTGCACCGAATTTTCAGTAGCGCTCGTAAAACTGTAATCAAAAGTTGGCTTTCACAGGCTGAAAAATTCTTCAAAAGAAATTTCTGATAAAATTGTATTGCTCTTCGTTGGTGATAGCACAGTAAAGAATAACGAAGGACGCTTTTATTCATGACAAGCGCGAAGACGCGAAACGGGATGGAATTGTTTCAAAGGACGTCTCAAGTGCCTATTCCGTCGTATGCAGTGTCTTATGTCGCATGTGAGCAGAAAGTGAATAGAAACGTTCTAGATTTCATGTTTGAAAAGTCAGTTGTTTTCACTCTTCTAAGTTACATACTCGTGTTTGTTGTGATTATTTTTTGTTTCTGAAGAAAGACAAGGCAAGAAAGATTTGGGATGCCACCACAGCGACAACTGACCTTGCATATTTTATTAATGGCAATTTTGCTTTTGCCGCTTTAAATGAATTTTCTCCCATAAAAGTTTCAGTGACTTTAGCCTGTAGTAATTTTATAAAACCACAGAAAGATTGAAGACGTCAATGACGAAACGGAACAAACTCCTCTTTCACGAAAACCGTGAGTTTACAAAGTTGTAACAGTAGATAACCGACAGAAAATGAGTCCGTGAGAAAACAAGCGAAAACAACATTCGACCTGATGTTTACATTTCACGTGGCCTCAAATTGTGTCAAAAAATGTAAAGTGGTAACTTGTGGACAGTTTTACGGCATTGACCGACGATGTAAGTATTCTGTTTTCGTAAATTTCAAAGTCATACGAAGGTGTAAAAGCAATTTGTTAACATTGGCGAGGAAGTGACTCGCATCGATTTCAAGGCAACAGACAGAGCAAAGCTACTGAAAAGCTAGAGCGAAATGAAAATAATTACGGCGTGAATTTGATTTCACAGTCTTCATTTTATTTTCGGAGTGAAAATTTTCAAACAAGAGCGAACACAGTGTGCGAACACAACTCCTGGCCGTGAAGAGAAAATTCACGGTTCGTAGTTTGATTTGTAAACTTTTCGCGAAGATGATATTGTAACATACATCTTGTATAACTTGTCTAACTTTATCTATCTACGATCTCTATCTACAGTGTACGACCTCTTTAAAATTAAGGATCGAAACTAACCAATCAAAAACAAGGCGAGTTTCCTGAGAGGTCCGCAACTATTTGCAACGTTGGTGAGTTTTCAAATTTTTCTGTAAATCTATTGTTTGCGTTCTTGAACGTCCTTGGTCTGTTAACAAAAATGGTCGACATCCTTTGTTCTCAATTAACGTTGTCATTGGTTAACTTTGTTCCAACTGTCCCGGTTCAAGTATTCGCACTGTAAGAGATCTAGCCTAATGCCACTGAGTAGGATTACTAGATGACTTATTTTTTTTTATTTTCAATATCATCAATAGCTTCCTTATTACATTGATGGAGATATCAAGTTAAGTCAAAGCAATGCAGTAAGTGATTAAAGTTTTGTGTTTGTAGCAATTGCTACAAAGAACTTAGACTAGTATAGTTGAATTATTAATAGTGCTTTTTTCTTTGAACTTTGCAGATACTGCGTTACATTGCAAGGAAACATGACTTGTGTAAGTATTATAATGCTTGTTATGCACTTAATTTGTGTAAATGACCTCCCGTCATACTCTAGATCTCTGTTAATGAGATATCAAGACCAGAAAAGTGAATAAGGAAAGGGTTACTGATAGCATAAGATAAAGGTCAACCCAGAGTTGGCTACTGGTTCTGATTGGTGATATTAAGCAACCAGCGGAGAGTGTTTGATGCAATATTAATCTTCTCTCTTTAGACCTGTTTTAAAGGGATAGTGTCATAGATAGACAGACAGACAGATAACATTTATTATTATATAGCCGCGAGTGTTTACTGGAAAATAGACCACTCGTAAAATTCATACGAAACTACATCCGGGACTGTAGTGGCGTATTTTCCATATCCTCACTAGTGAGGATATCGATGACGTCATTTCCCGCCTTTGCACGGTTTATTGTGCAAGGCTGCCAAACGCTGGTTGGAAATGGCGAGCTATCGATTCGTGAAGTTCACTGAAGCCAAAATAAAATGTTTTACTGAGGAGCAGGAAAATGCTAACACGAAGAAAAGACTTCACATGACTTAAAATTATTTAAAAGAGCTTCTTGCTTGTGGAGAGTCAGACGAAGGGAGGGAAAATCAAAACATTTCAGTTGCCGAACCTCAGGACTTTGCGATCAAAAAACAGAAAAGTGGTGAGTTTGAGCAGAAACAGATTTCTAAACGGTGAATTATATATTATCAGTGATATTGATGAAAGCTAATAAACAGACTGTTTTAACATTTACGATATACATCTTCTGAAGCTTCAGTTCGCGAGATTCTGCCTTTCAGATTGGCAATTTGCTCAATTGTTATATTTAGTCGTCGATCGTGTTTAACCTCTTGATCAATGATGAATAAAAATGTTTTTACTTTTACTTCATGCATGATGTTTGTCTATATAACAAAAAGAAAATTACACGGTGGCTTGAAGATATGAATTTTATTTTCTCGTGGTAAAGGCAATATTTTACTCATTCGCTGCGCTCATTCGTAAAATATTGCTTTACCACTCGAAAATAAAATTCATATCTTCACGCCTCCGTGTAATATCCTCTATTTATAACATGATAACGGATAAGTATTTAAGCTTATAGCTTGCAGGTCATGTGGGAAAATAACAAATAAAAATTTCGTAAGTTTACTAAATATTTAAAATTTAAAATTCTTCATGGTTTAGCACATGTATAAGCTATGGTGTGGTCCACCTAATTTCAATGTTTATTAACCAATCAGATTGCTGGATTAATTCATCCTCCTACTCTAGGTGATTAATTTTACTATAGTGACGTTTGTATATTTTACACTCATTGTATCATAATTCATTTATTGGGGGGTTTGAGAAATAAAGGACTCATGAAACTGAGATTCTACCTAGCTTGTAGTTTCTATTATATTATATTTTAAGGTGGCTCAACTGAGGAAGAGAAAATAAGAGTAGATGTTGCAGAAAATCAGGTCAGCATTGTAATGTTTTTCTTGCTCAAAACTTCCATTTTTAGATATTGTTGATTGTGCATTTAAAAACAAATTCGTCTGTCTGGACATGCATGCCAGTACTTAAATTGGAAAGATAGATTTACTGTAATGTTAGCAATATTCCATATCACATATGCCCTGTAGTAGTTGTCCTCGAGTGCTGATCGCTAGTGCCTCTATCAAATTGCCGGCAAGAACCTGTTTAAGATCCTAAGTGGCCTAAAATCCTACTAAATACCATTTCTATAAGAACCTATTTAGTTGAAAAATTCTAGGTTCTTATACATGGGTTTTTACTTTATGACATTTTTTCTGTTCAAACCTTCATTAACAAACAAGAATCATGAATTCTCTTGCATACATTTCAATGATTCATTACAAGTGGTGGCAACATGCTCTGAGAGTGCCACAGGCTGGCACTACAAACCCCAGCCCCTCCACACTGCACAACCCACATATGAGCTGGTAGTGGTCTCACCCCAGCCACAAGCCCCACACACACCTCACCACACACCTCACCAGCCACACACACACCTCACCACAACCTAAGCACCAGTCCCACTGAATGGAACTTTGGTGGAAGGAAGATTAAGTGCTGATAACAGTGAATAATGATGATGATGATGATGATGATGGTGATACAAGATACTAATAGCAATAGTACTAACAATAATAATGAAGTTAGAACTGCAAATAAATGTAGTGAGGACAATAAGGAATGCCAACCACTATAATGAAAACTGCTAATGCTAACCAATTAGAGAAAGTACTAAAACACTAAGCACTAACTCCTTGCTTCTCATTGCTATCTTTGTTAAATTGCATTAAACTGTAATTCATTGGTACAACAAGACGATGTTATATTGACTCCTGTCGTACAGTGTACTGTTTGTTTTTAATATTAATAATTTTCTCTGTTTTCTTCTTTGTAGCTTATGGATATCCGTAAGAGGTTTTCAGATTTGTGCTACAATTCAAACTTTGTAAGTGTTTTATACTTTTGGGGATGTAGTCAATACAATGCTTATCAGCCTAGACCTCTAGTAGTTTTTCACACTCAATGGACTCTGCGAAAAAATAGGGACTGCTCGTAGTCTACTGTAGTTTAAAGTATAATTTCTAAAATTATAACTGCTTTCCATGAAATAACTTTAGTTTTTTCTATGGCAGGAAAACCTAAAACCTGCCTATATCAAAAGTGCAAAGTCTTCAATTAAAAGATTGTCTGACTTTTTGGGAGAAAGGAATTTTTTAGCTGGAGAAAAGGTAAGACATCAAAGTGTGAGTAATTTCAGTCATTTTTCTGATTCCTTTCAAATTGAAGGAAACTTCAGAATAATAGTTTTCTTACATAGAAAAACAACATAGAAATAATAAAAAGGCGAAAATAACCAAGAGTGGTTCCGACTGTTAAAGATTTGAACAACAATAAATGAAAAACTTTGCCAATTTTTTCAAAATGTGTTGTCTGTGACTTAGCTCCTTTAAATGTAGAGCCAACAGGTTTCAGCTGGATAGAATATCTCTTTCTTATTGGCTTGTGAATTATCTTTTCATTATTTCAAATGTTGTTCTTTTTGTACAGTTACTTGTGTATAATGTTAGTACTAAATGTTAAATTCACCTATGACTGAATGTTATCCTTTAATTATTCTCTATAGGAACAAAAATTTGCTTTGTATTTGTGCATCACAAGACTCTGCATCCAAATGGGATGAATATTGACTTTGCTTTTCTGTGACATTACAAGCGCACGCTTATGTATGTTGAAGATGCACTTTAGTTTTTTTAAATCTATGAGCGCATGCTATCAGTTTTACAGCATTTCTACACTGATGAAGAGACAGAAGTCTCGAAACTTCCAAGAAATTTTCATATTTCAGCGCATTAACAAAACATTTTTGTTTAATTTTTTGTCATTATCATACATGCGCTACAGTTTTTTCCTGATTTGTGTTATACAGATTACTTTTGTTGACTTTGTGCTGTTTGAGAGGATGGACCATCACAGGATTTTCGAGCCTTCTTTGTTAGAGCCTTATAAAAACCTTCAGGTACAAATATCTGCATTGTTGTGTAAAAGTGATAACAAACTAGTTTAATTGATTTATATTCTTCTTTTTTTACGATTATAAGAATAAGAAATGTGGAACAAAGGACAATATGAATCAAGAAATATTATTGTACTTTGTAAATGTTGTCTGTCATGTTTGTATGTGCGCTATTTTCTATTTCTTTACATTAAATGTTCTTTATAAGGGTAATGCAGGGCTGCAAATGACAGTCGGTCATCGGACATTGGCCGACCAAAATTTGCTCATGTCCGACAAAGTGTGATCGGACATGATGTCCGTATAAATTTTTTTGATCGTTAATCACTTCACGGCAACAATGAATAAAATTCAACCTATTGTTTTTGGTGATGTCTGACCAAAATTTTGTTTTGTCTGACCAAGATGGTGTCTTAGTAGGACATACGTCCATTCAAGTGAAAAAATATACATTCGCAGCCCTGGTAATATGTTTTTAGAAGATGAACCCTATGAGGAACCTGTTGAGGACTCAGTGTAGGTTCCCTTCGGGATCCATCGAGGGCCCAAGGGTGCACCTGAGGACCCATATCCACCCTTCAGTTTGATTAACTCCCAGTTTGAATGATTCAGCGAGAGAAGCCCATTCTGTTATTTTGGAAAGGTCTTTATCTGAAAACTCAGATAGTGTTTCAATGATGGTTTTTGTGTTCTTTTTCAGGAATTCTCAAAGCGAATTGAGGTAATTTTTTGTCTCACAATGAGTCAAATGAGTCACGAGTCAATGAGTCAGATCTTAAATAAGAGTTATAAATTTGAAAATAGTGCTACCCTTACTAACAAATTAAAGCTAACCGCAAGCAAACCAGAGTGGAACTAACCGCAAGCAAACCGGAGTGGAACTAACCGCAAGCAAACGGGAGTGCATTTTACCACAAGCAAACCAGAGTAGAACTAACCTAAGCAATGTGAAGTGCTTGTAAGCTTACTTGTATAAAGGTAAACCACGGTTCAATAGATAATATTGTACTTTGTGTAGAAATCAGCTTTACTCATTGACTCATAGACTCATTTGACTCATAAATTTGAGACAACAAAATTTGAAAAAGCAAATTTTCAAGGTAGACAAACAATGACTTATCGAAATTTGAACCAGTGAAATTTGCTGCATGTAGCTTTCGTTCGACATTTTAACAAACTAAAGCAAAGCACGTTCCATTAAGTTCACATGGACGAGTATTAGTACTGATGTCTTATAACAGTCAAGTGATTGTGGTCAAACCTCTTGCAGCCACTGAGAATTTTTTTACTCTTTGGTATGCACGTTTTCAGTGGGCCTAATCACAAGCATAAGCATAACTACATAAGAAAAACAAGCCTTCATTCGTCCTATGCTGTCCTCATGCTACATCAACATAAGCGTAAGTGCAAGAAGAACAAGCAATTTTGTTTTCTTGTGTGTTATTAATATGCTTGTGCTAAATGCCACACAAGTTCCTGAGTGCGGACTGCAAACAAAAAGATGTGTTTATTCTTCTTAATAGCCTGCGTAGCAAGTGCCGCAGTTTGGAGCGCGCATATAGGAAACGCCTCAATTTTTCCTCGTGCGAGCTTCTCATGATCGCGCACTCTTTTGAACACGCTGAAAACATACACAGGCCTGCTACGCAGACTAATAAATCTTCTTAATGGTGTGCTGATGCTTGTGCTTATGTTCAAAGAAAACCAGCATTTAGTCCCAAGCTTGAAATTGAGGTACTTCAAATTATTCATTTTTACAAACTTTATAAACATTTTTGCTGTTTCTGTTTTTTCAGGAGTTACCTACTATTTCTTCATATCACAATTCAGACAGGTTCAAGGCTCGTCCCATTCTCAACAAAATGTCAAAGTTTAAGTGAATTAACATTAGGAACTGGAGCAAAATAACAGACGGAATGGAAACAAATCATTCTGCTGTCTTGCTTTTATTTTTGTACTTTTTAAATATTAAATTATCACATTCAACCTACCACTGTGTTGCATACTATTTTAGCACTGAAGAGATTTTTAACAACTAAAAGAAACAACAGCAATAAGATTAATTCATCAAGTTAAAACAAAGAAAATCATAACTGTGAAGGAACTTTGGATACCCGGTCTTAATTAGCATAGATTTTTTCATTTTATTTCACCGTTTACTATGTAGTTTTTATTTTGATTGAGAAGATATATCAAACACTCAAGACTGTTTTCATCGGCTTTCTAAACACCTCCAATTTTTCATCAAAAATACTCCGCTATGCGTTGTATTCTCAACTCTCTTCTTGGTGTTTGGATATCTCGATGAAACACTGCCTCTTGTGTGTAATATATTATGTGAAAAATGGTATACGAAAGGGTAAAGGTTTTGACCACAGGGTGAGGCCTGCCTGTATAAAAAGTATTCGAGTATGCCCCCCCCCCTACCCCAAGAGCAGAAGCCAAGCTTGTGTGCTCCTATGTGCCTGGTAATTTGCTTTTGATTGCTTGACGAATATACAAAGCTTTAATAGATTCAATTCTACAACATTTTGTGAAACAATTGAAGAAGCTTAGCCTGCCAGATTGAACAATGTCTTGCAAAAAATGAAGATGAATAAATTAATTAAATAAATAAATTTGATTAACAACAGGACCTTTGGTTTGACAGACCTAGAAGACAAGCGTTCTGATCCCCAGAGCCGCTTGCTCCTCTTAGCCAGCTGAGCCTGTGGCATGAGGAATAAGTGCCTCTGGAGACACATGATTTTATTGGCTTTGAATTTGGCAAATCAAATCAACCGTTTTAAAATCCCTTTGTTGTAAGGGATTTTTCTACGGTTGATTTGATTGGCTGGATTTAAATTCTCTTTGTTAAAAATCTAGCCAATCAAATCATGTATCCCAAGAGCCACTTGTTCCACGTGCCCCAGGCTCAGCCGCGTAAGAGGGACAAGCAGCTCTGGGGACAAGAATAAGTTGAAACAGTATGTCATCACTCCACCCCTCCGGTTCACTGAATGCTCAACTATCATGTCTCCTACCCCGTAGCCTGGAGGAGGTATGTGCCACTGTGAAGGCTATGGTTTTTAAGCTGTTGATTCTGGCACAGGGACGGCGGAGCCGGGGGGCTAGGGGGGGGGGGGGCTTTACCGGCTTTAATAAATATACTGGTATAGAAATCAGAGTTTTGGTCTAGAGTAGGGTGTTATTTATTGGAAATAAATTGATTATCTGGTATGAAGAATAAGTTTGCTTCATTGTTAGTCTGGGATAGAGTAGGGATTTTTGGTGCCTAGTCTAGAATAGGGTTCGGCCCTATGCCCACTTAGGGCTTTGGACATAACCTACCTAGAATAGGGTTGCAAAAATGCAGGTTAAGTTGTCTGGTATAGTCTTAGGGGGGTCTCAGCCGCACAATCACCCAAAGATTCTAAGAGTGCCTCCCCTCCCCCCCCCCCCCTCCCCTCACTTAAATGTAATATTTTAGCTTTCTTTTCTGGTCCCGAAGAATCTGAAACTCAGATCAACTACTTATAGCTATTAAGCGCAAGGCACTTAATTTGTAGCCTGTAGTCATCGTACGTTCCTAATGCAAATGAAGACCTTTCCCCACCCACTCTAACTCTGTGGGCAGGGCTTGGGATTGGCTGCGGGAGGGTCTGGGGCCAGACAGAGCGAGAGTAAAAAAACAACAACAAATTTTTACATTTTTCTTAGAGGAGAAGTTGCAATGGCTCCTATTCTTGGCTACTGGGACATTCGTGGGGTAAGTATATAGAAATTCAAGGCTCAGTTTTCTCAAAAACGTTTGTTCAATGATTCCACGTGTTGCTCTGCACATGTCAGAGAATATGAATATGAATTGTAAGCTAGATAGATAGATAGATACTTTATTAGCGTGAAATAATCTTAGCTTTACGGCTAGTTTACAGTTATTTCACGAAATTAAAAACTAAAATCTAAACTTTCGCTTGTGCATGTTTTAGTTTACGCCGGACTTGTTAATTCGCTTCGCTTTCGTAGTGCAAATCTGAAAATTTTACCGCACAAACACAATTCCCAAAGCAGCGAGAGGAATCACTGGACGCTCAAGGTCGATCAGCGTCTTTGCTGTTTATACATTGAGTTATGCACTAGTCATTTGTTTCCCCCGCTCCCCCAACTTTTGGAAAGATTTCCGCAGACATTAAGCTTACATTAATTATGTATGCAACTATTTCATACTATCACTATACATAAACAGTGATCATGAAAAGAACGAGTCAGTCAGAAAATTGTAAGCTTATGCATAATTAATGTATGGGGCTGTGCGGAAATCTTGCTGAACTTTTAAACCTGAAAATATGATGAAGTTTTGATAAGAAATAACTCACCTCGCTTTATTTGTTTGTTGTTTCTTTGCTTCAAACCCTGTGTCTGTGGTGTGGCCTTCGTCAGTAATTCACCATCCCCTCACTGCACGCCCCCCCCCCTCCAATTTTGTGATCCCATTCTGATGTCATGTCTAATGCAGTGTCAAGTTATATTGTGCAATCATGTGATTGCACTATGTAACACAGTTGAACAACAAGTGATTTCAGCACCAAAGCCTACACTTAAGGGGTGGTGAATGGTCCTTCAAAAACTGTGTGTCTCGCAAAATTTTAGCCAAATTCCAGGGGTCTCATTGTCACGTTAATAGAGGGAAAAGGTTAGGAAGCCTGGCAAAGTTCTTTGTTGTATGTTTTTGTTTGCTATTTTGGGGGTTGACCCTGCACAAGAACCTGAGAAAATACAATAAGTGGTTACGTGTGTTCATGCAACTAACCAATAGAAACATTGGGATTACGTAATTCATGCATAGTGTATGAGCGCAAAACAAAAGATGTGCAGGGTCGTGGACCTTCCAACATAAATCAAGGCCTCTTTGTTTGCTCCTTTGATATTTGCCGGGCTTCCTAACCATTTCCCCTCTATTAACTATGTTGTCATGAATTTTTCTTTGACGCCTTCTCAGAGTCTAGATTTTTTTGCAAGGCTAAAAAGGTCTCTGGCTCCCAGATAAGATATCAGCCTGCCCATCTTAGGAAGTCTTGCATTTACCATTCAACACCCCCTTTATACACCATTTTGACAAATAATGGGCATTGTGTTAACCTTTGATTTCTATTCATCCAACTAAAAGGGTGTTTGCATGGCTTGGGGATGGGTTTTGAGCAAGTGACGTAATCATGCATAAGGCCTATAAAGCTTACTAATATATTTTTAACAGCTTGCAGAACCGATTCGCCTTCTACTTCACTACACTGAAACAGAGTTTAAGGATGAGCTATATGAAGTTGGAGACGGTAAGGTTTGTTTACATAATACATCAACAACTTCAAAATAATAGCCAGTGCAATTTTCTCTATTAAATTAATAAAAACAAGAAACTTCATGCAGTTTATAACCGTGCGGTTAATGTTTGACAACCTTTCTCAGTTCTTTGGCTAGAAAGGGAGGGCGTCGCACAGTAAAAAATCTTTAGAAAAGCAGTCACTTGAGAAACACAAGTCGTGCTTGCGTGAGTCACGGAGTATGCGTTACATGAATTTCCTTCACCGCGTCATCTCTTGCTCTGAACCACATGTCTGGCTGGATAAAGGCTTGTCAGTGGGTTGTTGACCCGGGGGGGGGGGCACTCCCATACATGAGCTATATAGGTATGTGCCGCTGTGAAGGGTATGGTTTTCAAGCAGTTCAGTCTGGGATAGAGTATAGAAATCAAAGAGTTTTGGTCTAGAAAAGGGTAGCATTTGCCGGGAAACCGATCGACGGTATGACGAATATAGTCCAGAAACTCGGAAGAGAAAGAGGCTTTCCTAAACGTAAATAAAATCATTGCGGCATCGTTGTTCACAGATGGTTTGCCATTAAAACACTGATAATGATACAGTTCTAACAAAATGCAAGTCTGGGATAGGGTAGGGATTTTCAGTGTCTAGTCTAGTATAGGGTTGCAAAAATCAGCTGAACATGGTCTGGTATAGGGTAAGGGCCTCAAATTCCCAGCGGCACACCCCCACCCAAAAATATACCGGGTGCCCCCCCCCCCGGGGTTGTTGAGTAGCAGGTTCCATCCAAAAAGTAGAGGGCTACGAAACACTCAGAATTTGAAAACACACAACTGACCTAGTGGCGCAGTATTCCGAATGGCCAGTGAAATGTACCGGTTGCTGGCTTATTTTGACAACCCTGCGGATAAATTCCTGCTTACGCATGCAAATATTTATTTTGTTCCGATTGTTCAATAAAATAAACCCAAACCAGTTCCTGAATGGCATTAAAAAGAAGTCCATTTCATGCCAAAATAAAGAGTAGACTGGGGCCATCCCGTCGTATTTCTTTGTTTAGCGTCGTCGGACGAGCTTTTGCAAGTATAAATAGAGCATACCTAACTGTGTGATGATTCAAAGGGTAATTCCCCTGGTGCGATTATATGTATCCCGTGCCTTGACACATTCTTGCTGAGCTTGCAATTTTTGTTTCAATTCCCAAAATAAACTCAAAACAAAAATTGGAATATTCAGAAAACAAGTCATTGTATACTTGTACTCGCTCCGAACCAAACGCAGGAATAACACAAAAATAAATAGTTCACACAAACAGAGCGCAGAGTATTCGTAAATATTTTTAAAATAGGTGAATGATTAGTTATTATAGCTACAGGCGAGCGATCGCGTAGCATGGGCTTGACGTAGTGGTAGTTTTAATAGCTTGGACATATCTAAGCTGTCTTTGGTTTCGCTATGTGATTATTCAGTCCTCTCTTCTGGTAAAGCACTCAAATGACACAAAAATATACATTTCACTCCATATAAAGAGTAGAGTGTTCATGTTAAACGAGTGATCGCTGGTAAACATCAAATCTTGTGTGACCATGACCAAGGAGCCGGCTGGGCCGCGTGGGTCTGGAACGATTTACCGACAAAACGACAAACAACAAAATAAGGCTGGCCAGATTATGAACCGGCTACGCACGGTTAATTAATCAATAGAGGTACAATGAGCGCCAAAAGTGTTGAGACAGTCGGCACTTTTTGAGTACCTTGAGTACCTTTTTTTTTACCCCTCACCCCTTCAATATAACCCCCTCCCCCCCGAAACAATGTTGTATTTGCTATCTGCAAGACTTGCCTCGTTTGAGTACAACATTGAGAAGGGGGGAGGGGGAGGGTTCAGAAGCGGCAGCAGATTAAAGGTGAAAAAACGGGAATTTTAAATTAGTATCAATTTCATCCAACTGTCTCAAGGACTTTTGACGCCCATTGTAGTTTATTGATTGACTTTAGAGTAGTTAGCTGTTTTCAAGCCTAGAAGTTAAACAGGACTACTATGAATTACACTAGCTGTCAGAATGGGACTTTAACCTGTGATCTATATATGTATTTGAAGTCCAGCGCTCTAACCAGTCAGCCATGATGTATTCTACATTAATTAAGGGATGTGAATGATTAATTATTATAAGACTTTGCAAGACTGCAAGACCAATAGCTTTTTGTTCTGTTGCATTGCTGTGTGACAGCTGACAAAAGGCATTTAATGTAAGAGGACAATATCTTTTTTGAGAGCCATAGATGGTGTCACAACAAAATTCAGGATGTCGAGACCCACAAAGTTTGGCTGAAATTCTACAAGGAACTTAGTTTTTAAGGACAACTCACTGGTGCTGATTATACATTGTCAGATTGGAGGCAACAATGAAACACTAAATCAATTTTCAATAATATTGATTTTTCATGAAATTTTCAAATGTTGTAAACATTAGTGTTAAAATTATGTGCACGATAAAATTGCATTGATAGTAATTATTAGGAATTAAAAATATATTTTGAAATTCTTTCCATTTTATTTTAGCTCCTGATTTTAGTCGAGAAGCCTGGACATCAGTGAAGTATACTCTGGGACTGGATTTTCCTAATGTGAGTGGCTGATATGTTCATGCCTGCATACAGAAAAGTTTCTGTGCAATTTAAATTCAGATTGAGATAAACTGAAGTCAATGCCAGAACTCATGAAAATAGAACTCATGCTCAGAACTCAAGTCAGAACTATTTTTAGTTTTTGAACCCTGTCAAACTGTAAAAGTCCTTGTTGCTATGATATTCATTTGATTTTTACACTATATAGTAAATATATATATAGTATTGCCCCAGCCAACAAATAAAAGCTAACAGCAAGCAAACCAGAGTAAAAACTTACCAGTCCTCATAGAGGGTAACCCGGCCAAAGGGCTGATAGAATCCTAGCTCAAGTCCTGGCTCAAAACCTTAGCTCAAGTCCTGGTTCGGTATTTAATAAGTATCCTCATTCAGCTTGCTTATAATACAGTATGTTTACTGGTCACAATTTAAAATTAGATAATTCAGGGAGCTATCAAATGTTTTATGGTATGACCAAGATTCATGCTAGATCCAAAATTATTGCTTTTCCTTATAGCCTTACATGTACGTCTCTATTTTTAAATTATTTGTTGACACAGTGCTGACGTGTGTTATGTTAAATTCTAGAGCACTAGAACCTTATATCTGGAGATTAACCCTTGCTACTGAAAAATGATGACTGTCTGGTTTTTAATTTATTTATTTTTAAAATTTATCAACAGCTTCCCTATTACCTTGATGGAGATACCAAGATTTCTCAAAGTAATGCAGTAAGTGATTAAAATTTTTGTGTTTTGAAACCATTACTACAATGAGCTTAGTCAAGTATAGGTATTAACAGTGCTTTATTTGCCTATGAACGTTACAGATTCTGCGTCACATTGCAAGAAAACATGACTTGTGTAAGTATAGTGTTTGTAATGCTCTTTGTGTTGATGGCTGCCTCGCATCATGCCCTCTGTAAAAGAGATGTCAAGACTGGGATAGTGAATAAGAAAATGGCCTACAGATACTGATAAAGACTAACACAGAGTCAGCTACTGCTTCTTATTACTGCTATTAATAACATTAGTCATTAATTGTGAAGCCAGCTGATACCTGGCAATTAATCTGATGCTGTATCTGATTTAAGTGTATGTTTTAGGCTTGTCTGTAAAATATGAATTTGTAAAAATATTATAACACAATATATATACCTCATCTAGACCCAACTCTCCCAGATTATCCAGGAGGCTCCCGAATACAGGCTGAATCTTCCGGTCTCCCATACGGGTCGTCAAATCTCCTGGATACAAAGGAAAGTTCATAAAAATGCGTGTTTCAGGCTTATGGTGGCCAAATCTGGGAGAAAATTTTAAAATATTTGACACATTTTTGTGGATGACTCAGTGAAGCTCTATTTTTTGTGCCGTTTTGGAGGTTGAGAAGAGGTATCTTCTCACAAAATTGGTGGTCTCCCGGATCTCGATTTTTTAGGTTGGTATCTCTGATACCTGTAGTTGAATCCTGATTACTCGAAGCCTCCAAGAGAATTTAAAGTTGGCTTGAGAAATCTGAAGTACCTGGGTACAAGAAATCAAGGGCAAAACTGTGAATCGAATCCTAAGTGAACAGTGTTTGGACTTTGAGTTATTGGGAGGTTCCTGAAATCGGAATTCTTTAACTGTAATTATTCTTAATAAATGGTTATTATAGATACGATAATTATTTTGTATTTAATTGTAATCTTATTGTATATTATATTTAAAGGTGGCTCAACTGAGGAAGAGAAAATAAGAGTAGATGTTGCAGAAAATCAGGTCAGCGTTCTAACATTAATCTTGTTCATACTTCACATTGTTTTGGAACTGATGCGTGTGCTCACCGCAGAAATAGGTTATGAGGACAATAACGACCAGTAACTGCTAAAGACATGCACGCTTAATGCTAACTGCTAACTGCTTACTCCTTGGTCCGATTGACCACCACGGTGGCATGAGGAGTATCGAACATTATTAAAAATTTAAGTTGTATATTTTGTTATTTGTGGGGGGAGGAGGGCTAAATTTTCCTTTCTTTAATTGAAGAGACTGGGCGAGTGAAAACTGATCTGGGCGAGTGCAATTTGAAGGTCACTCGCCCAAATGGCGAGTGCTCTGAAATTTTAGTTTCAACCCTGATTAAATCATTATTAGTCGCTAGTATGAACCAGACTCTACTGGTACAGTTAAGACAGTCTGTTTGGTAACTCTGTAGAAAATGATGCAATTTTTAAGATTCATATTTATGTTCTCTGACTTCTTTTTTATAGCTTGTGGATTTCCGAGATAAGTTTACTGATTTGTGCTATAATTCAAACTTTGTAAGTGTTTTACACTTGTGTTTGTTTTTTCCTTGCAATAATATAGTTTGTAATTGTTTTTAACAATATAATAATAATTTTACAAAGTATTACAAATTATACAGTCAAATAAAATCCATTCAAATTCTCAGTAAAGCACTGCACTTAAAAGCTTCCATAAGCAACCACAATCACTTTTGGGATTTACAAACTGATCAAGCCATTTCTTTGTTCTTAATTTTTTAACAACAACTCTGTGCATGCAAAAGTTTTCATCTAAGAATCTTTTGCTTTATCAGTGCAAATTAAGAAACTCTAATGACATTGCATTTTTAATTTTATCTCAGTCTTGATAATGGCATCAAGATGATGCCGAAAGTTCAACTTTTTTCTATTACATTCGCATGTATATATGCTTTACAAAATTTAATCTTAGAGAAATAATTTGTATTACCAGCAATTGTGATTGTGTTTTAAATCTGTGGAGTATGATACTTACTCTGTAATGGAGCAGTAGACCTGCATACTGTACATGTTTTACCATTAACATTGTTTAGTTAAACTGTAATCCCTTTGGCAGGGGTGTCACAAAGTGCGAGACAGCATGGCATATGATCCATTTCAGATAGCCTAATTATAAATAGCACTTTGGTTAGCCTACAGTTGGCTCAAGTAGCTTGCGGTTAGCCTTTTTGGAGTGAGGATTTCTGCCTCGCTGACTCGTCCATTTGTAAATCTCCCTTGGCCTGTTGCAAGCTCTTGTAGCTAATACACATGTGTATAATTTCAGTGGGTCATCACTTGTGAGGATTAATTAATTTTTTTTTAAGCAAGCAGCTCAAGTTCCAGCCATTTGCAGCTTTCAAATACAGAAGAAAGAAAGTTACCAGGGCTTAACCAACTTTAGTTCAGTTTTCACATGTAAACTGCTTTAAACTTTTTTTTCCTCTGCAGGAGAACTTAAAAGATGACTACATCAAGAATGTAAAGTCTTCCCTGAAACAATTGTCTGACTTTTTGGGAGAAAGGAAGTTTTTAGCCGGAGAAAAGGTAAGTCATCAAAATGTGGATAATTTCACCTTTAATGTTGAGCCTGAACAAGCAACAGGATTCAGTTTCAATATTGGTTTGTGTCATTAATATGGGATCCTTTCATTATGTCAAACATTGTTCTTATGTCTTTCTTTTATCATGTACAACCTTGTCACAGCAACTTAATATTTTGTAACTTCACAGCTTGTTTAGTTTATCTCTATTCTAAGTAGTTTTTTGCCTACCATAAAATTCTGGTTATAAGCCCCTGACCGGTTATAGGCCCATCTGGAAACAAAAGAATACTTCCAATTATAACCCCCCTCCCCTCCCCCCCAGGCCAGATATAAGCCCTCCTTTGCTGAATGACAGTACTGAAAACGGCTTAATGCTGCTTTATTACGACTTATTAACTTAAAAACATATTTTGATGAAACTGTTTTTTATCCCGCTTACAAGCCCCCCGAATAAAAGCCCCTCTGTTTAATACGAAGATGTGTAACTCCAGGGCTTATAACCGGAATTTTATGGTATTTTTGTAAGTTATTTTATGCTATAAAAATTTCTTTTTATCTGTGGCAAAATAACGTGGTTGTTGTTGTTGTTGTTAAGAAGCCAATTAGACGGTATGGTTATTGTATGCGACAAGCTTACACCATGACTACAACACAAATTGTTTCATGTAAATCAACCTAGCTAGCACATCCTTATGACAGACAGGCACACATGTAAATGGTCTAAAGTCATGTCCTAACTAGGCCTGCCATAAGTTTGTCGCATGCAACAAAGTCGTACTTTGCAAATCGACCCTAAGCTTGAATGTTATCTTTAGAGTATGGCCTATAGATTTAAAGGTTTGCTTTCTAATTGTTCTTTGCAGATTACTTTTGTTGACTTTGTCCTGTTTGAAACCATGGACCATCACAGGATTTTTGAGCCATCTTTGTTGGAGCCTCACAAAAACCTTCAGGTACATATATTTTGTAAGAATCAAGGGTGGCAGTGCAGGGGGAGGGGCCTTAAGCCCCCAATATTTCCATATTTACTTAGAGAAGTGTCTCTTAAGCCCCCCCCTCACCTTGGAAAAATGTTCTGCTGTCCCTCCCTGAGGATACAACTGGGGATCCTTCTAAGGATCTACCAGCCAAGATTAGCCTGCGTAGCAGGGGGCTGTAGCATGTGTATGTTTTTTGCGTGTTTAAAACTACAAAATAGGACACCCGCTACGCAGGCTAAGCCAAGCCTGACAAGATTAATTTATTCCCAATTTGAATCATTCCCATGCCATTTTTTTTTGAAAAAGTCTTAATCTGAAAACTCACAAAGTATTTCAATGACGGTCTTTCTGAACTCTTAGTACCGGTAACAATAAAAATATTTTCTATTGTTTTTCAGGAATTTGTAAAGCGGATTGAGGTAAATAGACATTCTTCTTGGTAATCAATATACTTTTCTCTCATTTAATTAATTATTTAATTAATGGCATGTGAGCTAATGGACAACTCTTCAAATTTTTCATTTTACAAGTTTATTTTTTTTTCTCTCCGTTTCCCTTTTTCAGGAGTTGCCTACTGTTGCTGCATATCGAAAGTCAGACAGGTTCAAGGCTCGTCCTATTAACAACAAAATTGCACCATTCAAGTAAACTATTAAGGAACAGGAACAAAAAATTGAGAAGAACAACAAATCATCCTGTCATTTCGGGTTTATTTTGTAGTTTAGTTAGGTGTAAAGAAATGAGGCTTACAGTGCGGGGAAATATCATTAAAAAGAGCTTCATGTCATTTGCATTTAAAAAGATTACCCGCATTAGCCTCCATTGCAAGCTAGTTCCAGTCCATTACCGTTTTTTGGGCAAAGAGATCTGTCACATATTTTTTTAGGTCTTAAAAAATACGCATATTTTTTGGGTCTTATCTCCAAGCGAACTTTTCGTTTCAAGTTTTCGTTGCAATCAGTGGATCAGAAAAATATTCATTTGAACTTTTTTTCAGTGACGTGTGTTCGGGAAAAACTATTAATATTAAGAAGACAATACAATGTATTTAAGGGGTTGGAAACTTTTGATGCCAGGTATTTTTTGGATTTAGTTATTGAAAAGTGTCTTTAAAAATATGTTGAACAGAACCATAAATAATTAAGGACTCAGCTGAACAATCGATTCATTTAAGTATTTTTAAAAGGGGCTATTCAAGTGTAAAATTAAGAAAAAAATACAGTAATCATTCTGTGGGTGTGTGAAAGGGGCACCATTTTCTATCAGTGGTATATCATTAATAATTCATCAAGTTAAAACAAAGAAAGGGGTCACGAATGGTCCCTCAAAATGTTGCAGTGCTCGCAAAATTAAGCTTTTGCTTGAAATGCTCGCAAAATTTTAGTGGGTGCTCTTGCTCGTGCTCGAACATTTTTACAAGTGCTCGCATGCTCGATTTTTGGTGGAGTAGCTTTTTGAAAAGTGCTCGTTGCTCGCAAGGCTTATTTTTGCAAATGCTCATGCTCGCAAAGAAAAACACTGTGCTCGCATGCTCGCAAATGCTCGCAAAGACCATTTGATACCCCTAAAGAAAATCATAACCACGGTGAATGAGCTTTGGATACCCGGGTCTAAATAAGCATAGATTATTATGATTTTATTTCACCATTTACTATGTGGTTTTTATTTCGATTGAGAAGATAATTATATCAATCACTGAAGACAGTGTTTCATTGGCTTTCCAAACACCTCAAATTTTTTCATCAAAAATACTCCGCTGCATGTTGTATTTTCAACTCTCTTCTTGGTGTTTGGATATCTCGATGAAACACTGCCTCTTGTGTGTGATATATTATGTCAAAAATGGTACATGAAAGGATAAAGGTTTTGACCACAGGGTGAGGCCTGCCTGTATTAAAAATATTTGAGTAATCCCCCCCCCCTCCCCCAAGAGCAGAAGCCAAGCTTGTGTGCTCTTATGTGCCTGGTAATTGCTTTTGATTGCTTGACGAATATACAAAGCTTTAATAAATTTCATTCTCAAAAAAAATTGTGAAACAATTGAAGGGTAATAAATTGAAGAAGCTTAGCTTGCCAGATTGAACAATGGTTGTAAAAAATGTAGATGAATAAATAAATAAATTTGACAAACATCAGGACCTTTGGTTTGAATAGAGGATGAGCTTATAGCCTGCTAAAAGAGTTAAAAACGTTCTCGTCCCAGAGCCGGCCTTGTCCCTCTTAACGGGCTGAGTCTGTGCCATAAGGGATAAGTGCAGCTCTGGAGACACATGATTTTATTTGCTAGATCTTTAATCGAGGAAATTTTGAATTTGGCAAATCAAATCAAATTCCCTTTGTTGTAAGGGATTTTACTACGGTTGATTTGATTGGCTGGATTTAAATTCTCTTTGTTAAAAATCTAGCCAATCAAATCATGTGTCCCAAGAGCCACTTGTTCCTCATGCCCTATGCTCAGCTGGATAAGAGGGACAAGCGTCTCTGGGGACTAAAGGCTTACAACAACAACAAAAAATGTTCTGCCGTCCCTGTGAGATAGGGTATACTGGAAAGTCTTATAGAAATCAAAGAGTTTATGGTCTAGAGTAGGGTGAAAATAAATTGATTATCTGGTATGAGGAATAAGTTCTTAGAGTGCTTCCCCTCCCCTCCCTTCCCCTCACATCATTTAAGCTTTCTTCTCTGGTCCCAAAGCATCTGAAACTCAGATTAACCACAAGCGCGAGGCACTTAATTTGTAGCCTGTAGTCATCGTAAGACCTTTCCCCACCCCGACAAAGTATTTTTACTCTGACTCTGTGGGCAGGGCTTGGGATTGGCTGCGGGAGGGACTGGGCCCAGACTGTCCCGGCTTTCGCGCTGCTGCAGACAAACTCAGTTGAGCGAGATTACAAAAGCAATAAATTTTTACGTTTTTCTTCGAGGAGAAGTTGCAATGGCTCCTATTCTTGGCTACTGGGACATTCGTGGGGTAAGTATATTGAGATTCAAGGCTCAGTTTTCCCAAAAACGTTTGTTCGATGATTCCACGTGTTGCTCCAAGAGAATATGAATATGAATTGTAAGCTATTAGCTTAAACTTTCGCTTGTGCATGCTTTAGTTTACGCCGGACTTGTTACATTCGCTTCGCTTTCGTAGTGCAAATCTGAAAATTTTACCGCACAATCAAAATTCACAAAGCAGCGGAGGAATCACAAGCTCGGCGTCTGTGCTGTTTAAACCTTGAGTTACGCAACCCATATAGCCTTGTATACTAAGGGAGAAACGGCTGAACTTTAAAACCTGAAAATATGATGAAGTTTTGATAAGAAATAACTCTCCTCGCTTCATTTGTTTGTTGTTTCTTTGCTTCAAACCCTGTGTCTGTGGTCCCCATCCCCCACTGTCCATACCGGATCCCACTGCGTGCCCCTCCCCCCACCCCCCCCAATTTTGTGATCCCATTCTGATGTCACATCATTTATACCGCATACTGTCTAATGCAGTGTTGAGTCATATTGTGCAATTATGTGATTGCACTATGTAACACAGAACGAACAACAAGTGATTTCAGCACCGAACCCAACACTTAAGGGGTGGTGAATGGTCCTTCAAAGACTGTGTGTCTCGAAAATTTTTAGCCAAATTTCAGGGGCCTCTGACGCCTTGTCAGAGTCTGGAATTTTTTGCAAGGCTAAAAAGGTCTCTGACTCCCTGTCTCACAAAGTCTCATTCAACACCCCTTTTATACACCATTTTGACAAGTAATGGGCATTGTCTTAACCTTTGATTTCTATCCATCCAACTGTGGGACAATATTTCAACATTTTTTAGGGGGAGGGGGTTTGGAAAATTAAACAATGACTCTCCAAGGCTGTTTGTCTGGGATTGTAGGCTTGGGGATGTGTTGTGAGCAACTGACGTAATCATGCATAAGGCGTAAAAACTTACTAATTTATTTTTAATAGCTTGCAGAACCAATTCGCCTTCTACTTAACTACACTGAAACAGAGTTCAAGGATGAGCGGTATGAACTTGGAGACGGTAAGGTTTGTTTACATATATAAGAAATTAACAACTTCAAAATAATAGCCAGTGCAATTTTCTGTAATAAATTAATAAAAATTAACCAATAGAGGTAGTTTAATTTATTGATTGACTTCAGAGTAGTTAGCTGTTTTCAAGCCAAGAAGTTAAACAGGACTCCTGAGAATTATACCAGCTTTCAGAATGGGACTTTAATCGTGATCTATGTATTTGAAGTCCAGCGCTCTAACCAGTCAGCCATGCTGAATATTCTACATTAATTCAGGGATGTGAATGGTTAATTTATTAAGACTTTGCTAGACTGCAAGACCAATAGCTTTTTGTTCTACTTGTCAATAAAGTGCTGTTGCATTGCTGTGTAGCAGACAAAAGGCATTTAATGTGAGAGGACAATATCTTTTTTGAGAGCCATGGTTGGTGTCACAACAAAATTCAAGATGTTGAGACCCACAAAGTTTAGCTAAAAAATTATATAAGAAAGTTAGTTTTTAAGGACCATTCACAACCCCTTACTAATTGTCAGATTTGAGGCAACAATAATTAATAATAATAACAATAATAATTTCTTTATTCATTTGATAAAAATACAATCATATCAAATGTTACAAGAATAATTCATCAAAATATTCAATACAATTGAAAAAAAAAATTTAAATCAATTTTCAATTTTCATGAAATTTTTAAACGTTGTAATAACATTAGTGTTAAAATTATGTGCAGAACAAAATTGCCATAGGTAAGGAATTATAAATATATTTTGAAATTCTTTCCATTTTATTTTAGCTCCTGATTTTAATCCAAAAGCCTGGACATCAGTGAAGTATACTCTGGGACTTGATTTTCCTAATGTGAGTGGCTGATATGTTCATGCCTGCATTGTAAATAAAGTTTCTGTGCAATTAATTCAGCTTGAGTCAATGCCAGGACTTGAGCTCGGACTTGAGCCAAGACTGGAGTCCCGGACTCAAGTCACAACTATTTTTAGTTTTTAAAAAGTGTAAAACTGTAATAACCTAGTTGCTATGATATTCGTGTAATTTTGACACTATATGTACATGTAGTATATAATATATAGAGAGAGCACTAAACCTTTTGTTTAGAGATGTACCCAGGTTGCTACTAAAAATGATTACTGTCTTGCCGTATTTAAATTTGTTAATTTTCAAAAATTCTCGACAGCTTCCCTATTACCTCGATGGAGATATCAAGATTTCTCAAAGTAATGCAGTAAGTGATTATTTTTGTTTTTGTTTTGAAACCATTGCTACAAAGAGCTTAGTCAAGTATAGGTATTAACAGTGTTGTTTTTTTTTTAATGTTGCAGATACTGCATCACATTGCAAGGAAACATGACTTGTGTAAGTATTTAGTGTTTGTAATGCTCTTTACTTAAAAAAAAAACCAGACATTGAATTCCCTGGAGGCTTTGATAAAACTGCAAATCGAATCCTTGGTCCTTTGAGTTATTGGAAGGTTCCTTAAATCGGGATTCTTTAACTGTACTTATTCTTAATTATTGGCTATTATAAATCTCATTGTATATAATTGTAATCTAATTGTATATTATATTTTAAGGTGGCTCAACTGAAGAAGAGAAAATAAGAGTAGATGTTGCAGAAAATCAGGTCAGCATTGTAATGTTTTTCTTGCTCGTACTTCCCCCTTTTTTTGGAACTGAGGCTGCTAAAGTTAATGCTGATAAAGGCCATGAGGACAATGAGGACCAGCAACTGCCAAAGACATGCCTGATGCTAACTGCTCACAGAAAGGCTCACTGCTAACTCTTTATATGACAGCAATGCTTGCTTCCCGAGGTTTACTATTTACTATAAATTTAAAAAAAAAAATAGATTTCTTTATTTTTAATAAGTGTCAATGTATTTAGAACTGTTGTGCTAATTGTGGACACTGTAAAGGAATAAACTGACAAATATTGCAAATCAAACAGAAAGCCTTGGAGAGTTAAATTCAGAACCACTAAGTGTTTAATTGCATTTGTTGGTATATAACTTGTTGGTGCATTAGGCCTAGACGTGGTTCACACTAGCGACATAACGACATAAACAAAAGATTCGAAAAGATCAGTTCCTTCTTTATGTGGTTATATATGCTTATATCATTATGTTCCAACTGTTGTTACACTGTGTTGTTCACACTGGTGAAATAAATCGTCAATGTGTGGTGTTTTTGCATATGCGTGACCTTGTTGTTAATCATATTTTTATAATATACAGTTAAAATATATCATATTGTTAAGTCCCTAGTACTCTTGTTGTACAGATTAGACAGTCTGTTAGGTTAAGATTCATATTAATAAATATTGTTCTCTGACTTCTTTTTATAGCTTGTGGATTTCCGAAAGAAGTTTTCAGATTTGTGCTACAATTCAAACTTTGTAAGTGCTAATTACACTTGTGTAAACTCACTTGTGAGTATTAATAAGTTCTAAATTCGTGACCAGCTCAAGTTGCAGCTGCTTCTGAATACTGAAGAAAGAAATAAGTTACCAGGGCTAAACCAACTTTAGTTCAGTTTTCACATGTAAACTGCTTTAAACTTTTATTTCCTTTGCAGGAGAACTTAAAAGCTGACTACATCAAGAATGTAAAGTCTTCCCTGAAACAATTGTCTGACTTTTTGGGAGAAAGGAAATTTTTAGCTGGAGAAAAGGTAAGACATCAAAATGTGGAAATTTTTACTTTGAATGTTGAGCCTGAACAAGCAACAGGGTTCAGTTTCAACATTGGTTTGTGTCATTAATATGGAATCCTTTCATCATGTCAGACGTTGTTCCTACGTCTTCTTTCTTTAATCATGTACAACCTTGTACAACAGCAACTTAATCTTTTGTAACTTCTCAACTTGTTTAGTTTATCTCTATTCTGAGTAGTTTTTTGCCTAGCATAAAATTCCGGTTAACATCATGATGGTTGTTATTGCTGTTGTTGTTGTTAAGAGGCCAATTAGATGCTACAAGTATGTATGCTACAAGCCTACACCACGACTACAACACAAATTGTGTTGTGTAAATCAACCTAGCTAGCAGTCATCCTTATGACAGACAGGCACACATTTAAATGGTCTTAAGTCATGTCCTGGCTAGGCCTGCCATAAGCTTGTTGCATGCAACACAGTCCCTAAATCGACCCTAAGCTTGAATGTTATCCGTAAAGTATTGTTTGGCCTATAGATTTAAAGGTCTGCTTTCTAATTGTTCTTTGCAGATTACTTTTGTTGACTTTGTCCTGTTTGAAACCATGGACCATCACAGGATTTTTGAGCCATCTTTGTTGGAGCCTCATAAAAACCTTCAGGTACAAACATTTTGTAAGAATCAGGGGTGGGGGTACTGGAGGAGGGGCCTTAAGCCCCAATATTTCCATATTTACTTAGAGAAGTGTCTTTTAAGCCCCCCCCTTCCCCACTTCAAGTCACCCCCAAAACCCAACCCCCAACATCTCCTAGTCAGCCCCCCCCCTTCAGTGTTTTTTGATGTGACAAGATTGATTTATTTTATTCCCAATTTAAATTATTCCCATTCCAGTAGTTGTTGATAGTCTTAATCTGAAAACTCAGATTAGTATTTTAATGATTTTTTTTTTCTGTACTCCAAGTAACAAAAATATTTTCTATTGTTTTTCAGGAATTTGTAAAGCGGATTGAGGTAAATAGACATTCCTCCTGCTAATTATAAACAAGAAAGTGTTTCTGTCGAGGACTATAGGCTGATTAAGTTGTCCTAAAACAACATATATTGCTTCAAGGGTTAATATGCTAGTTTTAAGAAAATCAAATTTCCAAGGGGAAACTATCAGACCAATAGTTCCAAGACAAAAACACTCTATCATTTCTATTGTTCACCACTGAATTTTCTTCTGCGTGCCAATTCAAAAATGAGCACATTAAATCGCAAAAGAAACCAAACCAGACAAGACACCCACTAGATGCAGTGAATTAGGTGTTGTTGTTGTTTTATTTGGGGGGGGGGGCTGTATACCCGCTACTTTACAAAAAAAATTTATGGACGAGTACTATCCATCCGCGTATTTTTCTTGGGTGAGCACTTTGGGCTGATAGTGCCCTCTGCGGATGAACACTATTGCATCACATGATCAATTTAAACCAATCAGAATCGGTGAAACTTTAGTGGTGAACTATAATCAATATTATACTTTCTCTCATTTATTAATTAATTATTTAATTAATTAATGGCGCATGTAGGGAAATAGACAACTGTTCAGGTTTTTCATTTTTCAAGTTCATAATTGTTTTTCTCTGTTTCCCTTTTTCAGGAGTTGCCTGCTATTGCTGCATATCGAAAGTCAGACAGGTTCAAGGCTCGTCCTATTAACAACAAAATTGCACAGTTCAAGTAACAAGGAACAGGAGCAAAAAGAAGAGAAGAACAAATCATCCTGTCATTTTGGGTTCATTTTGTAGTTTAGTTAGGTGTAAAAAAAGTAAAGAAATTATCAGTTAACTACCATTGTGTTAAGTTATGTTTTGTCATCTTCAAGATTTGCTCAAGCAAAGTTTTATAAAAACATTCAAGTCATTTCCTCCCCAATTGCCTCCCGCAGCCGTTTTTAGGGGCGATTGTGCTTCAGGAGGAGTGAAACACGATCACCCCTAAAAAATGACAGGGCAGGGGTAAGGACAACTCAATTAGCTGGAATCTGCATTCTTTCCAGTTAATGTCATCTCTCTATTTTTAATTACCTGCACTGATTCCAAACCAAGAAGTTAAGTTTATGCTCAGGGGAACAAGACAAAAAAATTTGCATTATTCCTGAATTCTTTTGTTTGTGATAAGTGGGGCGTAATTTAAAAGTAGCCTATTGATTTAATGTTCATGCCTGAATATCTGTTAAAAAGGGGATTTCCGGGAATTTGTGCGTGCATTGGAAAGGGTGTGACTCCATCTCTATTATTTACAAGTGTCAAAGTCACAAGTCTTTTACTGGGAGAGAAAATCCCCTCTGAATATTCAAACAATAGAAATCTGTTTTAAATGAGCAGAATGGTCCACTTTGAAATTGGCCAGTTTTTAAAAATTCAATCAAGGTCAAAGATCAAAGTCCGTTTTCAGGTCTTCTGAGGGTTTTGGTGCATGCTAAAGACTAAAGCGGAAGTAAAATTTCACAGAGCGGAAGTAAATCGAGAATGCTGAACTATGCGCAGATCTTTTATACATTTTCTCTAATTTTTTTCACGCGCGTAAAAATTTACGCCTCAGTGGAAATCCACCTTAAGAGAGGTGTCTGTCTTATAGGGAGTAAAGTAAAGTAAAATGACTGAAAAACGGCTGGGACGGGACCAACACTAAAGGTGATTGTATTATCAAAACAGTATGACTTGATCATTTGGTGAGTCTGTTCAACAGTCTCCGTCTTCTTTTGTATACTTAAGCTTGTGAAATTCCTACTTTTTGATATACCTTCCCATTAATCAACCTGATAAAGGTACCCCTTTTTGGCTGGAGTCTCCCTGTATAGAAATCTAAAAATAATCCCCGGAAGTAAACCAAACCGGAAACCCTGGAACAAGTTTTTTGTTTTCGAGGGCTGAAGTATCAAGTTTACTTTCATTTTATTTTTCCAAATCGCAGCACCGTAGAACAGAACTCATGAAAACGTGCAATATAAACGACTCTTTTTAAACGGCAAATCAGGAAGAAAAAACGTGTAGCGCATGTATGGCTTTTAAACGGCGTTTTGGAACGGAGACCGCGACACCAAGGACAAGGTCGTTTGAAGACCTTTGACTGAAACACAATCAGTCAATTGATTTAAAAAAATCGCTATAATCTGTTTTTATTCAGTTCTCCGTTCCGGCTGTCCTATCACGACAAAACTGAACATCGAACACAGTGTTCGATTCAAAAGAAAAAAAATTATGGCGATGCAAATCAGAATCTGAGCATTTACCTAAAGGTTATAATTGTTCTACTAATTTTAGCGATTTGGGCGAGAATCGCTAACTTTACTACTCAACCCAAAGAAAAACAAAATTAAACAGCCGACTTCAATTTTTTTTTCAAAATGGATACCAATAAATTTGTTTTTTCTAGCAATGCAAATTTTACTTCCATCTTAGCTTATATGTTCATTAAAAACTGATTTGGACGATATCAATAATTTTCTAAACTTTTTGGGAGATCGCTAAATTAAATAGTCGCTAAATCTTGCTAAGAAAAAATCGCTAAAATTAGTAGCCGCTAAACGCGTTGTTGTTTTGCAAAAAAAGGAAAAGAAATGACAAAAGATTATAGCACGTGTGCACGTGCCTTCACGTGCAGAGTGACGGCACTGCTCATTAAGCCTCTTGAAAAGCGTTGAGCGGCGAGGAAATCATCAGAGACCAGAACAACAGCGCACAGTGTTGCTTAGCGGAACAAAAGTGTAAAGGTTTTGTTTTTTACGACCGTGTTTTCACTCCTTCACAAGAACTCGCAGAAAGGGTAAGTCTGTCGAATGTGCTTTTTTATTCTACGAGTTTTCCTGGACCGTAATTTCCCGACAAATATAAACTTCCTACAAGTGTTCAAATACACGCGCCCAAGCACTTTTTTAACCGTGGTGGTTGAAGTAGTAAACACTATTTTCCCAGTTTTCCTCAAATAAAACACAGACAAGGCAGGTTTTGTTAGCCTCCAAATTAGCGGCAAATTAAATGTGGATCTCGTACGCTCAAAATATGTGGAAAACAAGAATAATATTGAACAATTCGCAGTTGTAGTTCATGTTGTTGTTATGTAAACTAGAAGTTATCGTTTTGCAAAGAACGGCAAGGGAGTTGGCATTAATAACACCGAGTTTACCATAAGTTAGGGGAAGAAACAATAGTTATGTTGAGTCGGCAAAGAAGTTTACACTCTATCAGCGCGACTTCGAGGAAAATGTTGATCAAAAGTAAATTTATCTAGATAAACGTGGTCGGTGTTTCGGTGAAAGAACTTTTCAGTATGTGGCTCTTGGTCCGCGAGTAAAAATTGTAATCCTAAATATCTTACCTGAATCAAAGCCTGATAAGCTGAAATTTTCCCGGAAGATAGATTTTATGTCTCCCGCTATAACTGAAGTAGCAACTTCCTAACTAAAATATTTTTCGTGTAATTCAAAAAGCAGTGACCGTGCGCGCGGGTCCTTGGTCCGCAAAATGTGGTCCTTCATCCGCGAGTCATGTCAACAGCATGAAAATTAAAAAAAAAAAAAATTTAAATTTATTATCCTTGACATTTTTAAGCTTCAGTCTTGTTAACGTTGGAAGTCGTTGTGAGGTGCGAGTTTAAATAACCTGTATTTCTTTCAGAGAAAGGTCTCCCACACAAACCCGCGTCTTTATTTCTTCTCTTTTTTAACTTTTAAAATTGAGTTTGAAACATTGGACGCGAGAATAGATGCCGCGGCAACAATGTGAGCACTCGGAGCTCATTATCTTACTGAATTATAGTTGTTTTAAAACAAATTTTTTGTCCATTCAAGGTCGCATACCCAGGACCCCAATGCGAAAATTGTTAATAATTTTCAAAACATGTAGTCGCTCAATCGAAAGTTTCAAATTTTAAAAATTTCAAGAAAGACAAATTGATCTGTCTTACAACAAGCGTAACCGATAGTTGAAAAACTGAAAACTTTTCTTGCTTCTTAAGAGTGACGCATATTCCGTATGGTATAATTTTTGTGTGTGTTTTATTCGGACAAATCGTAAGGGACGGAGCATTACTTTTTGGAGGGGGAGGGGGGAGTATGGAAAATATTAAAAAAAATTGTTTGCACGACTCAGAAAGAAAAAATAAATTGTTGACAAACGGTATGTTTTAATAACAAAAAGTACATATTGTCGTGCGCCAATTCTGTGTAAATCCGTAGCCAGCAAAGGTATTTCATTAGTTTGTTCGCTAGACACACAATCGATAACCATATTATTATAGAAGACACAAGCCGTGAAAATAACGTTAATTTTTGTGTTGCTAAAACAGGAAAAAAAACTCTTCCTCTTAATTAGCACTGGTTTTGGTTATTTTTTTCCGTCATTTGATTAATCTCCCGGTTTTTACTCGAATCTCCCGGTTTTTTGACCTCGATCTCCAGATTTCCGGTTCTTTGAGGTTGAGGTGTCTGTAGCATGATGTCACTAGGTGCTTTGCTCTGTCCAATTTAATTTGGAAATACAATCGTCATCACACACTTGCAATATGAGGGTTTTGGCGCAAATCCAAAAAAATGCGTTCGGGGCTTCGCCTGGCTCGCCTGCCGGCTTCGCCATTCTCGCCCCTCACTGTTTTTTTGGATTTGCGTCCAAAACCCTCATATTGCAAGTGTGTCGGGGTTAGATGACAGCCTTTCAACCCATGCACATGTATCTAGGCAAAGGCACCCTTTTAACACTTGTTGAGGACTGTCCTAAAACAAGTGGCCCCCGCCAAGCCCCAAAGAACAGGCGCGCCAGAATTATTTTTCAATTGAACAAATATTTTTTACTTTGTATATGCACCAAATGGCTGCCGCAAGATATTCGTCAGAAGTTTTGCAAGCTATGATGGAGGAAAACCTCCGTGAATTTCAAAGAAACCCGCAAAGAAATTTGTCTTTTTTACTGGCCAACACCGATTTTAACGATTGGCTCCGAGTATGGAAAATGGACATACCCGAAACCGAAAAAAACAACAAAGATCTTTTAATTTTTGCAAAAAAACACAAAAAAAAGTTTTATGATCTTTTGGAAAGTGAAATTGAAGAATTGAATGACATAAAAGCAAGCTTCGGGCTTAAAGTAAAATTTTCGATGAAAAGAAACGGAGTTACGCAACACATGGAGCACTATTTCAGAGAAAGAGAACCGCGTCTTTTTACAAAAAACACCAAAGACCGAATAAAAAAAGAGTTTGACGAATTTATTGACAAAGCAAAGGGAGAAATCGAGGCTTGGTCGGAGAGGGGCTCGGGGTGGGTTGTTGAAAGAATAACAAGGGCGTACACCTATGTTGCGCGTTATCGGCCATTGCGCGGAGGAACTTACTTGCCTTTGCCTCCCAAACTGGCAAACAAAAAAGCAATTATTAACGTGCAAAACAGTGACAACCAGTGTTTAAAATGGGCTTTGAGAGCTGCTTTATTCCCGCCTGCGAACGGAAAAGATCCTCAAAGAACAAGTAAATATCCCGTTGATGACGGCATAAACTACAACGGAATCGATTTTCCGACACCCCTAAAGCAGATTGACAGGCTTGAGGCGCAAAACAGAAACCTTGCAATAAATGTTTTTGGGTGGCACTTGAAAGACGGGTGTGTGATACCTCTCAGACAAAGCGAAAAAGAAAACAAAATACCCCGTATAAACCTTATGTTGATTGAGTCAGGATTGAAACAGCACTACTGTTTTATAAAAAGAATTAGCGCTTTGTTACACGACCAAACCAAACACAGTAACAAAAAACACTTTTGCATGATGTGTTTGACAAATTTTACAAGAGAAGACTTGCTTGAAAAGCACAAAAAGTATTGCAATGGGGTCAAAGGCAAGCCAACAAGAATCGAAATGCCAGATGAGGAGAAAAACACCCTTTCTTTTAAAAACTACCAAAAACAAATGAAAGCGCCTTATACGATTTACGCCGACGGCGAGGCATTGTTAAAAAAAGAGCGCCGAGAAACGCCCGAGAACCGCCAGAAAAGTTACACGTACAAAACAGAAAAGCACGAGGCATGCGGATTCGCTTACACGCGTGTAAGAAGTGATGGTGAACACGAAAAACCATTCGTTTACAGAGGAGAAAACGCCGTTGAAGTATTTTTGAACTGTCTTTTAATTGAAGAAAAGAAAATAAGATATGAATTGTCAAAGCCAAAACCTCTCCTTATGACGCAAAAAGACTGGGCAAACTTTAAAAAAGCCGAAAACTGCCACATCTGCGAAAAATCGTTGGTGAAACAAAACTTTTTAGACTCTTTGCCGGTTTGGCTTAAATCTAATAAAAAGGAGTTTGGTTACTTAGGACAGTTACACAAAAAATGCTATTACGAAAGAATAGAATTGGCGAATACTCTTAATAGCGGGAACCATTATAAGCTAAAAAAGCTTGAAAAAAAATCACACAAATTAGCCGCTGAAAACCAAAAAAACTGCCTAGCGTGCAAAGAGCCGCTTATCCAGCCGAACTACAAGGATGCGGTGAGGGATCATTGTCACATAACAGGCAATTTTCGAGGAGCCGCGCACAACGTGTGTAACTTAATGATGAAAATAAATCCAAAAAATATTCAAATACCAGTTGCATTTCATAACCTGAGTGGCTACGATGCTCACCATTTGATGCAGTCAATTTCGAAGATTTCAAAAGAGGCACAGAAAGAGGTAAAGTGTGTTGCAAACAACATGGAAAAATACATTACATTTTCACTGGGGGGTTTAAGGTTTATTGACACTTTGAACTTTTTACTTGGAAAGCTTGAAAAACTTGTAGAAGATACGCCGAAGGATGCATTAAATATGACGAAAAAGGTTTTCTTTGAAAAAAGTGAACTGTTGTTAGACAACGGAAAATATCCAAGCGAATACGTTGAAGTGTGGGAGGAATTTAATTATAACAACTTGAGTGAAAGTTTTTTTAAAGGTGGGGACGAAACTAAAGAAAAATGGCAAATTGTCAATAACATCCACATAACAGATGAAGGATACAAAGAAGCAAAAACCATTTTTATAGAAAAATTTGGCTTGTTAACACAAAAGGGGATTTATCCCTATGAATACATGGACTCATGGGGAAGATTTAAAGAAACAACTTTGCCGAAAAAAGAAAAGTTCTACAGTAAACTTACAGGCGAGCACATAACAGACAAAGAGTATGCACACGCGCAAAAAGTGTGGGAAACCTTTGGCTGCCAAAATCTTGGAGACTACCACGATTTGTATGTCAAAACGGACGTTACCCTGTTAGCGGACGTTTTTGAAAACTTTCGAAAATTATGCCTTGAGAAGTACAATCTGGATCCCGCAAATTATTACACGTCGCCAGGTCTTTCTTGGGATGCGCTTTTGAAAAAGACAGGTGTGGAGCTTGAGTTACTCACAGACTACGAAATGCACCTCTTCGTCGAAAGGGGAATAAGGGGCGGGATTTCGTCGGTAAGCAAGAGATATGCAAAGGCGAACAACCCATATGTTAAGGGATTTGATCCGAGTCAACCAAAAAAATACATAATGTATCTCGATGCGAATAACCTTTACGGGTGGGCAATGAGCAAGCCGCTTCCGAAAAGTGGTTTTAGATGGAAAAAGGTTATGCCAACAGAAAAAGAAATAATGACAAAAAAAGAGCATGCAAAAACTGGATGGATTATGGAGGTGGAGTTAGAATATCCGAAAGAGCTGCATGACGCTCACGACAGTTACCCATTAGCGCCAGAGAAAAAGAAAATAGGCAAAGAAATGTATTCGCCTTACCAAAAGAAATTAATGAATGATCTTGAATTAAACCCCCCAAACACTGAAAAGCTTGTTTTAACGCTTGAAGACAAAACCAATTACGTCGTGCATTACCGAAACTTGCAGTTTTATTTAAAACAGGGAATGAAACTCAAAAAAGTGCACAGGGTTTTAGAGTTTGAACAGGAATGCTGGATGGAGCCCTACATCCGGATGAACACAGAATTCCGAAAAAAAGCAAAAAACAACTTTGAAAAGACCTTTTACAAGCTAATGAACAACTCGGTTTTTGGAAAAACAATGGAAAACCTGAGAAACCGTGTAGACATAAGAATAGTAAGAAGCGACGAGACAAATAAAATAAGAAAATTGGTCGCAAGTCCATTGTATTCAAGGCACGTGATGTTTTCAAACGATCTTGTCGGAATAGACATGCGAAAAAGTAAGCTGTTTCTCAATAAACCGGTCTACACAGGCATGACTATCCTTGACGTAAGCAAGCTATGCATGTATGACTTCTTTTACAACCATCTGAAAAAGGAGTACGGGGAGCGTTGCGAGCTTTTGTATACAGACACAGACAGCCTTTTGCTTGTGATAGAAACAGAAGACGTTTACGCGGACATGGCAAAAAACATCGGCGAGTACGACACAAGCGACTACCCCGAAGAGCATTCACTTTATTCGAAAGAAAACAAAAAGGTGTTGGGGAAAATGAAAGACGAATGCGCAGGAAAACTGATTTCAGAGTGTGTTTGTTTGAGGCCGAAAATGTATTCAATAATGACAGAAGGTGAAAGCGAAAATGAAATCGAAAAAATAAAGAAAAACTTTCCTGAGGCAAAAATAAAAGAGTGCACTTGCGAAGGGGAAAAAATGCAGGTAATAATGGCAAACGACGAAGAATTGGTCAAAAAAATAAAAGAGAAACATCCGAAAGCAAGTGAGTCAAAATGTTGTAACACGCTGAAAGTGGACGAAAAAAATATAAAAAAGGCAAAGGGGGTGAAAGAGTGCGTGACGAAAAATGAGATAAATCATAAAGACTTCAAAGATGCACTTTTTCAAAACAAGGAAAGCTTTCACGAAATGCACATGCTAAGAAGCTATGCCCACGAGATGCATTCAATAGTGGTAAACAAAAAATCGCTGTCGCCATTTGACACAAAGAGATGGATAAATGAAGATGGGATAAACACTTTGGCATATGGGCACTATCGGATGGGTGCGGAGCACGAGAGCGAAGCTCTTGCAGAGAAGGGGCAAAAAAAAGAGCCCACCGCCCCATAAAAGGGAGTGAAAAAACTAACTAGCCGCCAAGCAAAGGTCTCTCTAGAGTGCTTTAATAAATAAAAAGCCACTCAGGAGTGCCCAAGGGGCTCAAGCACTAAGGGCTTGGTGGTAACTGTGTATTTGGAGGAATAACAAGCAATTCTTCACGCACGAAGCCGCGCTTTGGACCATCGTGCAAGTAATAAAGAACTGGCTGATTAGGTTTAGTAACAGACCTTTCAATGCTGTAGACTTTTAATGACCAAATCGGATCTGTAGCCCTTTTTACGCCGCCTTCCAGCTCGCCAGGTTGGTAGAGGAAGCGCACATTAACGAGAGAGGGGAGTTTTTTTTCTTTCTTGCCAACAGGTCTTGTATATTTTGAGGACGGTTTTGACGAAACAGCCTTTTCTTTGATTGCAGCAGCAGGTTTCTTACCAGTAAGACTGGTTACTTCGTTGTTCAGAGCGGCAACAACTTCGGGTAGCCTTTTTACCCACGCTGTCGACCGCTGGCCAGATGGCAGGTTCATCTCGACACCGTACTGATAACCAAACAGGCGCCCTGCCAGTGTTTGATTAAAACGTTCAACAATAGCTTGATCTCTGTGAATGTTAACACGCCCGCGTCTAATATAGGTTTTGTGATTTTCCATTTCTTTGGTAACAGCTCCCATGAATTCGCGACCAGGGTCAACTTGCAGCATCTGTGGCCATTTTAGTGCACTTCGCCTGTAAATTGTCTGAAAACCTTTTGCAACCTCAGTTGAATCTTTGGAGGTCAAAGGCTCGGCCTCTTTGAAACGGCTGGCAACGTCAACAACAGTCAGAGCGTATTTGTAAACTTTTCGCCCTCGCGGCAGTTTGTCGTGTGGCAGAAAAAGAAGGTCCGCCTGGTGGACCGCGTTAGGAGAAGAAACATCGAATTTTGGGCGAGGAACGTATCGTGGTGCCGGAAGGTAGATCTGCCAAAGGGCCTGCTTAACGAGCCACTTTTTAGCAGCATCTTCGGAAACCTTGGCCGCCTCGGCTAATTTTTTTATCGCTGCAATTCCCTTCCAGTAGCCCTGGGGGCTATAGTAGACTTTCGAGATTTTCTTCGAAAAGTTTTGCTCCGCAAAAATCTTTGCATCCATGTGTATACAAGAAAAAAAGAAAAGTTTAAAGAAACCGAAAGGCAGCGTACCCAAGTGCAAGCGCGCCAGCGCCAACGAACATAAGTTCACCTTGTTTCTGCTGCTCACTTGGCTGATAGAAATCAGAGAACTTGGGTTCTTTCGGAGGAATCATTTGTTTGTCAGGATGTGCCTGGTTGTAGAGTTTGAAAGCGTAGTCTGTGTTCGTAAAGTTTTGTTTCGCTTGCTGTTTGATCTCATTGTTGGTTTCGATCCAGTCGAGAAGCTTCGTGCGGTCGCGAGAGTACTTCGCGTAAGCTGCCTGGTAAGCCTCGAGAGCTTTGTCGTGTCTTTCTTTTTCTTTCAAAGCGGCGTCATCTCCGCCACCCAAAGCTCGAGCAAGATAGTTGCCGCCAATGAAAGCAGCAGCGTTCAAGATAGCTCCGCCAGCCATAATCGCTACGCTTGCCATTTTGTTATTATATTATTCGAATTTTTTTTTAATTGGTGGGGAGAATTTTCTGGTCCTCGAGATACTGTTTAAGTGCAACGCTGCCAGCCATGACGGCTGTGAACTTTACATAGTTCATAAAACTGCTGCTTGGGTCGGATGTGAAGTTTTCTTTTACAACTTTTTTGGCAGCCCAGCCGATTCCGGCGGCGAGACCTGTAATGGTGGCGGCATCCATGAGCGTTTTCACGAGTTTGTTGTCGGACATGGCGGTTCAGTATAAAATAATAAAAAATATTCAATTGAAAAATTTTTTTGTTTATTCTTCACCGTTTTGCGAAGCAAAGTTTGCAACTTCTTCACCAGATTCAACTTCTTTTGTTTTTTTTATACCTCTTTTAAAAATTGTATCCTCATCCTTTTGCACCCGAATAGCGGTTTTAACGCAAGTTTTGGAAAATTCAAACCAAAGTAATGCAATACCAGCCATAGCTGCACCTTTAACAAGGTTGTCAAGAATAAAACCAAGGGACATTGTCGGTATAATAAATGAAAAAGAAATGTTCAAAAGAAATTTTTTAATCCATCGGACGGATTCCTCTTTGTTTGCGAGGTCTAATGGCATTTTGGATTGTCGAAGGCGTGTCTGAAGAACGCGTTGCAACCCTTCCAATACTTTCTGCTGTAACGCGCAAAGCGCGGGGTTCCTCTGGGACCCCTGGTGTGTCATCAGTTATAAGAGTTGGCGGAGCTTTAAATGTTGGACTTCTTTTTTTGTTTATAAAGGCTTTTATGTCTTCGCGTTTCACATAAGTTGTAACGATTGCAACGCCGATACCAAGCAAAGATATCCATTGATTTGTGGTGAGACCGCTTGATTGCGGCTGAGCCTCGGGCGGAGCTGGTTCCGTTACGGCCGGTGGTGTTACATTTCGCTTTGCAGCAGCAGATTTCTTTTCCTTTTCTTTTGCAATTATTGCAGCAGCCTCGACAGCAGCTTTTTTCTGTGCTTCACGAGCCTGTTTTGTTTTTTCAGCTGCAAGCTTGCCAGCAGCAACTCGCTTTGGATTTTTGGCAGGCTTTGTTGCTGGAGTTGTTGAAGTAACTTGTTTCTGTTCTTCTTGAGCGATCGGAGTTGGTTCGAGCTCGGCCATTTATAATAAAAAAAAATAATATTTAAATAGAAAATTGCTCAGCAAGATTTTTTGCTAAGCAATTGCTAAGCATTGTTCAGTAATTACTTAGCATTTTCTTAGCATTGCTCAGAAAAATCTTCAGTAGTGTTTGTGTCCGCATCTTTGGAAGCACCTTTGGTTTCGCACAGCGAAGTGTGCGACTTTGTAGCTTCGTTTAAATCAATGTGCTTTGTTGTGATGAGCGCAGCATTTGCAACGGCAAGAAAGCGGCCGCATTTCAAAGCCAGACCGCCTGCCAAAGTGGACAGCTCTTTGCTGATGATGTAGTCGTTTTTGAGTTCCTTCTGATAATCATTGACGTCCTTGATATTTACGGCCATACCAACGACTTTAGTAACAAGAAAAATAAAGCTGTCAATCAAGCTGTCGGTTGTTTTGGATCCAACGTATGCCTCATATCTCTTTAAGTACTTTTCAACTTCTTTATCTGTCAAGCGCTTCACCTGCTCGTGTGTCAGTTGCACACCGATTGCTTCTTTGGCTTTTCCTGTTGAAACAAGGATTGCAAGCTGTTCACGCAAAGCAGGAATGTCAGGGCCTTGAATGAGTGCCATAGCGCTTTCTGTACTTTCTGGTTCAGCTCCTAGCAGTTCCATTACGGAAGCTAATTCTTGTTCACTTGCAGCGCCCTTGACGCTCTCGGGAGGAGAAGTTGCGAACGGGTCAGCCATTTATTACTCTAAAAAATATGTTCAATAAGAAAATTTTGTGCCGTAAGGGTGGCGATGAGAAATGACAAGATGCGAAAACTTATTTTTTTTTAGCTTTAAAATGATTTCTTTGTAATCCTCATTGGCAAGTTCGCCAGCGTAATCCTCAAAGATTGCCTTCGTGGTCTTGGCAGAGGGGGTGTAAAAGAAAACGATTGCCGCAACATTTTCGCGGAATGAGGATGTTATGCTTGTCAATTTTTGAGTTAACACCCATATGCTCAAGCCTGCGTGGCGAGCAGAGAAAGCAAGATTCACCAACTCCCCTGTTCTTCCTTTTACATCTTTCGAAGCAGCACAGTCGTCGAGGATGATAAGCGTGTTCGTACCCTCAAAAAGAAATCTTGAAAGCCTTAACCAAGATTCCACCTCGTGCTGCTCGCAAATGAAAACAAAAAATCGAATATCTTCCTCAGCAAAGCGATAATAAGTCTTGTTGTGCTCGAAAGTCGGGCAGATGAGCACGATGTAGTCAAACTTGCCTCGGAAAGGGCCACAAAGCTGATTGACCACGTATCTTGTTTTTCCTGAGTTCGTTGGTCCCACAATGAGGGCGTTGAAGGGTATATTGGCAGGATCCATCTTCGTTCGTATATGTACCTAAGGTACACTTTTTCAAAGAAAAAATTTCCCCTTGCGGGGAAGTGTGTGCGATTTACGCACACATTATAAAAGCACAGATTCTAACTGCCTGCCAAGTATATTCATTTGGGCGTCGCTGATTACGTAAATGTGGCAGTTCAAATTACCTGAGCCGCTTGCTTTCCTCTCTAGCTCAAGCTGGACACCGTCCTTTGTGTTCACAAGGCGCGTGCCGCTTCCGTGCATCGAGTGGTCAGCCATGGAACGCAGATCAATAAGAAGGCCAAACTTGTCTTCTGTGTAAAACTTTTGCAGAGTCATGTGCTGCGTTTTATTTTTTTCTTTCATGTAGAATCTTTTAACTTCTCCCCAAATGTCCATTCCTTCGATGCCGTTGTTGTACAGCATGTTTGGCGAGCCGTTGACAGTGATGCTTACTTTTGTAAGGTCCGGGTTAATGTACTTTTCCGAGCTCCTTGCACCTTTGTTATATTGCTCAATAAATAGGAGCAAGATACCTTTCATGGACCTCCTCTGCGGGTTGACCCTTAGATTCAGACGTGTGTCGGAGCCTTTTGCAAAAGTCACCACTTTAACACGCTGGATGTGGTCGTAAGCGAACTCTTTGCCGCCCGAATAAGCGCTGAACGCTTCATCTGCAATTTCCTTGCTTCTTATCATCTCGTACTCCAGCTGGATGTTTGTCAACTTGTATTTCAGTTTTGTTGTATCTGAGCCTCTGACCACATGTTCGGCTGCCGCGAGCTTCAGTTCGAACACAAGATCGTTGTATAGTGCCTGAGGATAAAATGCCCCATGGTCAGTTAAAATCTGGTGATCCAGACGGATGCGGTATTTATTACCATATAGCTCATTCAGCTTTTTTTCTGCTTCGACTCCTGAAGTTTTCTTATCGCCAGCATTTGAGCGAATTTTGTTAAGGTCCTCGCTCTGAATGCCCTCTGGCACCCTGTCGTCGCGCTCCTCCTGCGAAAGGAAAAAATCCTCAAATATTTTGTAGATGTCATAGCCAACCGTGTCCTGCACGACGGTGCCTTCGTACTTTACAACAAAATCGTCGACCAGAGCTCGGCTGACGTTGTCAACCAGAAAGTTGTTGGCATGGCCTCCGCTCAAGTCGATGTTGAAGCGCAGCGCCAGCGAGCCAGGCACAATGACCTCGTTTTCGTTCAGCTTGGGCACTGAAACATACAACGTTTCCTCTGGATTGGCTTCTGTGCGGTCAAAAGTGATTCGTTTTACCGCGCGCTCGGCTTTCAGTGCGCCGAGTATTTTCTCTGTGCGTCCCGGTCGAAGGTTTTCTTGAACAGCAGCCATCTCTCGATTGGTTTTATTGTTAAATTGAAAAGTTTAATTTGAAAATATATATATATAAATTAAGCGATGGCAACAGGTGGTGATGATTTTGGATTCGAGGACCCTGATTTGGACAAAGATCTTGACCACAACAGTGATAACGATGATGAAGAGGGACAAGAGGTCGACACAACCCGACCATTTCAGCCCGGGGAGGCATCCACACCCTACCATGGGGGTGAACAACATGAAATGCAAACGATGCAGCACGAACAGAGCGGGCTGCCAGATACATCCTACGACGAAACACCTTTTCTTGAAAGAACCCCTTCGATAAGTGATCTTCAAAAAGAAAGTTTTTTGCGGCAAAAACTTAAAAAAGCTGTAGACACGATAAAAGGCAAATTCCCCAAAGCAAATTTTGAAAAAATTAGAATTAGAAGAGGCACTGGGAAAAATGAGGGGAAAATTGTTGCTATAGGAACTAAAAAAGGCGAGTACAAGATTCTAAAAGATAATGAGTCAGGCTTCATGAAAAACTTTTTAGACAGCTTCAAAGATGAACTTGGGCCGTCAGCTGAAGATCTTATTGCTCAAGACAATGAGAGCATAAGAGATGAACGTCAAAGATTAAGAGAAGCTGAAAGTCAACTACAACAGGCAGAAACAATTGCCATGCAGAAAGAAAAAGCCACCCAAGAAGTAGAAGATCTCAGAATAAGAATCGAGCGAACAAATGCCAAGATGGATCAACTTGGGTCAAATGTTGAAAATGAATCAGAATTGCGCAGACTTAATCAACTGAAAAAAAATCTTGAAAAGGATTTTGAAAACGCAAAAAAAGAAGTTGCTGCTCTTGAAAAACAAGCTAAGCAGAAGGCAAAAGAACAAACACGAGTCGACCAACTAAGGGCAAGCCTCGCTGCCAAAGAGAGCGAAAGAAACACTTTTCAAGAAAGGCTCAACGACACAAGAGCTTTGGATGATCTTAAAGAGCAAGAAGATGAGCTCAAGCGCCAAAACGAGGAAGACAAAAAAATTATTGAGGATGAGAATGCCTCCCCCACTGACAAACAAGCCGCGGAAGAAAGAGTTGCGGAAAGAACCGAGGAACTTGGACGCTTGCAAACGCAGATTGCCGAAAGAGAAAGAGCGCTTCCACTTCGTGAGAGGATCAAAGAGATCTTCAAAAAACATGGCGTGACATTAACAGCAATACTTCTGGCTGCTGGTGTCACGATTGGTTCTGTTATTGGAGCCATTACAAACGCGTTGAAGGCCACCGGCAAAGCGTTGGGAAAAGGCCTAAGTGATATTGGCTCAAAGGTAGCATCAGCTCTGCCTGGTCTCATTGGCTCGATTGCGAAATTTCTTTTCAAAACCGCTGGTCAAGTAATTGGATTTCTTGCAGAGCACACCTGGCTGCTTATCCTTGCTGTGGTTGCTTTTCTTGTTGAAAAATACATCAAAAAGAGACGTTAACGCATAAGGGTGTAGAGCAAAGCTGCTGCTCCAACCGCGCCAACAGCGACAGTTGCTTTGTTTATTTCGTGTGAATCATTGGCTACGGCCTTCGTAGCTTTAGCGCTTTGCGCGTTGCTAGCTGGTGTTTCAGCAGCGCTTGCGGCGGGTGCCTGATTTTTTTTTGCTGTGGCGCTCTTGTGTATAGGATTTGAAGGGTGGCTGTTTGGTGGGTTGATTTTTGATTTTCCTCCCGCCATCAGTTTAAGAGCTGCTTTTTTTGTAGCTTTATTAACCTCATCATTCACTCCTAATTTCATCCCAACAACAGCCTGCTTAAGCTGGTTATTGTAACCAACAACGCTTTCTGTGTTTATCACCATACGAGCGGGCATCAGCCAGGCACCTGGGCAGACTGCAAGGTTAAGCCGAACCTTAGCTTCGTCGATGGCTAATTGGTATCTTTGGACCGACTTTGCCAGATCAGGTTGCCTTATAGCGTCTTCAACCAACACGAGGAACTCACTTTGCGCTTCCTTTGCACGGCCGCCTGTTCCAAGTATGCTACTTCGAACGTTGACCTGCGAACCGAGAATACAGTAGACAAAAGCCTCTATCGACTGGTTTACTCTCGACAAACCTGCCTGAGTAAGCCCTTCAGTGCCGTTAGGACAAAACCAGTCTGCCTGTGCATATGCAGTGTCGTCTGGCTCGATGTATTGAATCAAGTTACCTTTGCTTGCAGCTCCCCCTTCGTCCGAAAATTTATCGTAATCGGGGTATTTTGCTCCAGTTTTGTTTGGTCCAATGTTAGTAATCCAGATATAAACGTTACCAAGTCCGTGGTTTGCGCCTGTTGTGAAACGGAAATCGCTTGACGGGTCGACACCGAACTCAGCGCATATTCTTTTGTAAGAAGCCACGTCGTACTTGTTGTCGAACTGGCTAAAAGTGGGGTCGCCTGGCAAGGCGCTTACGCTCTGAATTCCCCCCATCTGAAACAATATTCGCCTTATCGTGAAATAAACGTGAAAAAGGTAAAAATTTCGCACAATCGGTGGCAAGCTGAGAGCTGAGTGCTCTTCATCGAAAATATCTCGACTTATACCGCAGCCTGTTGTCGCGCACCATACCGCAAAGTTAAGTTGCTGTGGCCAATAGGCCATATTTTGGCTAGCAAGCCACCTTTTTGACTCTTTTCCTGATGTATGCTTCAGTTTTGTTTTTTGAAAAATCTCTCTTAATTTCGTTGTGAAATATTGGTCTGGTGTGACGTAGATGTTTATTTGGCTGTTAAATATTTTTTTCAAACTTGGTGCGGCTTCGTGAAATCCAACAGCTGGAATTGGCAAAGATGAGCCTTTTGCGCCGCTTGGTGACAGCTGTTGTGGAAAACCGCCTGAAATTTGATTCACCCCCAGTGCTTTTTTCATCTCTGGGCTCCAATATTTGCTGTCAGAGCCAAAAACATTTATCAAATGGTCTTGCCCTGCCTTGTAATAAATGTCTGCCGTTGCTGTGTGGTTGTACGCGAACTCAACCTGTGCAACAAATTTTGTTCGGTCAGCGTTTGGATATTTTGCAAGAAAAGGTTTCCATGCATTGTCTTTTGCCGCTTTAGAAATTGTAGTTGCTTCTGGGGTTTTCATCCACTTCATAAAACCTCTTGTTTTTGCATCCATGGTCCTCTTTTATATTAAACATTTTTTTTTTTATTTAATATAAAAATGGTTGTGCTGACTGTCACCACAAAAGAAAATCCGAACACTGTTTATTTTGACCAGCCTATTCCAAAACCGAGCTATATCCGGCTTTTAAGTTGTTCTCTTTACAACAGCTGGAATAGTTTGGAAAAGGATGGAATAGTTTTTTATAAACAAGTGAACAAGGAAGAGAAGGCGCGTTATATACGGCAAGGAAACTTCTCACTCGATGACATTGGGAGTATTTTTGAAAAAGGATTTCCAGAGAAAAACATGTTTTCTGTAACAAAAGGCATTGCAGGCCGTTCATTGATAATAAAAGCAAAAGAGCCCAATTTAAAAACTTTTGGACTGAATGAAAGTCTTATTAAGTTCTTTAATTTGCCTGGGTTTGAGAATTACGCAAGTATTGAAAAGGAATTTTTTGAAACAATTGAGGTAAATAATGTTTCAAATCCTAAAAATTACTTCATCAACTGTGACCTTATCGACAAGCAACAAAGCTTGCTAAATGGTAAGCCATCAAGCCTTTTAGCGTTTTTTGACATACGTGGAAAACCGTATGAAAAAGTTTATTACCAAAATACACATTTTAACGTCTTGCGCGACGTTTCTGCTGAAGAAAATGTATCATCTCTGACTCTTTCGATTAGAGATGAGAATGGAAAGCCATTCGATTTTAACGGCTCAAATCTTACATATGAGTTGGAATTGAATTAAATTAAATACAAAATTAACTTTTATGTATACGAGACCATGTCATCTGCTAATGTTCTCCCGAGTGCCCCTGCTTATGGTGATCGCGAAGAAACACAACTTTATCCAAGCCTCCCAACAAATGCCGAGAATTTTCGGCTGACTGAAATAAGTAAAATTGAAAAAGAAATATCCGCTGAAGCTGAGCATTACAGGCTTGTGTTAAAAAAATATAAAAAAGTCCGGAAAGTTATTCACTATTCCGTGGTCTGTCTTGGCGCCGTGACGGCAGCTCTGTCTTCTGGAGCTGTTGCGACTTCACTTACTGGTGTTGGAATTGTTATCGGCGTTCCTGTTGCAGCAGTAGCAGGTATATCTGGCGCAGCTTCCACTGGCCTGTCAGTTATCAACAAAAAGCTTGAACGTAAAGTTAATAAGCACTCAAGAATCCTCGCTCTGGCTGTTGCAAAACATGACTCGATAAACAGCTCTGTCTCACAAGCTCTGAATGATAATCTTGTTTCTGACAAAGAGTTTCAACTGATCTTACGAGAAATGCAGAAATATCGTCAACTTAAAGAGACTTTACGTTCAAGCTTTGCACAAAAACAAAAAAATTCACTCCAGCCAGACATCGGAAAAATTCGGGAAGAAATCAAGAGAGAAGAACGCAAAAGATTGGAAAAAAAACTTCTCGAAAGCGCCACCGACATTTCGAAATAAAATTTCAGTCCAATAAAACATTTTTTCATTTTATAAAAGAATGATTGCCTGCGCTCATCTTGTCGTTTACTTTGTGATTGAATATTTCACCCCAGAGTGGCAAAAAAATATTCGAGTCATCACTAAAGAGGTTGTTGATTGTCTGAACAACATTTGAGGCTGTCGTTCCTTTTTCCACGATCCACGATCCACGATCCTCCTTTTCCAAAAGACCCAAGCCCCCTCGACCTGCACGTCACGCTCTGACTGCGACAAAATAATTTAGCGACCGCCAGCAAAAGATGGGCCGCACGTATTTATTTGTTTTGACCAAAAAAATAGGTGTGAAGCAAGGGGTTATTTCACTTTTATTTATTTTTTTTTCTTGGGAGCCGTGAAACAATATTGTATCTATTAATATAAGCAATCAATAAACATTACAAGTGTGTTAAGTAAAAATAATTTTATTCAGTTGCTAAGTTAAATGTTTCTTGACAACGGCGGACATCTCATGGCCGCGGTAACTAAGGTAAATTGTTCCTTGATAACGGCGGACATCTCATGGCCGCGGTAACAAAGGTAAATTGTTCCTTGACAACGTCAGAATATTTTAAGCTTGTAAACTTGCAAGTTTTTGTCAATTCGGGTTACGCCGTAACCCATTGGCATTCCAATGTGATGACGTTTTTAAGGCCTGTGACTAAGATAATTTTGTCAATTCGGGTTACGCCGTAACCCATTTGGCATGTGATGTTGCCTGTGACTAAGATAATTTTGTCAATTCGGGTTACGCCGTAACCCATTTGGCATGTGATGTTGCCTGTGACTAAGATAATTTTGGTCAAGTTTAGCAAACGCTAAAGTTGTATCATCCCATCGTTAGACATCTACAAATGATTTATGTCGATAAACTGAGTTAAAACTTCTTAATTTTTGATCTAGAAAGGTTTGATAAACGTCTTCAAGCATCCGATATACTTAACCTTGCGATCAAACTTCACGACCAAGCATCTGATTTTTGTCCGTAATTATTGCTTCGGCACGAATAGCTGATATGAAATATTAAAATCGGATCCTCGTTTGTCGTTTCCAAATGATTCATGTCCGTAAGCTGTGTCTTTGCTTCTTTTTCAATGAAGGTTTGATAAACGTCTTTATACATCGGCCATACTTGCTTGTGTAATACAAAAAAGCTTATGTGAATAATATAAAGTTATAATTTTAACTGTGATTGGTCACCAAAGACGTCATTACATCGGGAAATAACCTATTAACTAAAAATAGTAATGACGCCTGGTGAATAAAAATACCGTGATCTTATATTGTTCTTTTATGTGCTAGAAAGTTCTTAGCTCAATATTTCACGGTATATTTACATGTTAGTCAAATTAAATATTGTTGTTGAATAAATCATAGCTCTTACAACACACATACAAAGAGTTTGAGTTGTTTTCCGGCTAAAAATATTCAAAATGAAAAAAAAAAGAATTAGATTACGTCAAGGGGGTTTCTCACGCAATTGGCACAGGGTAAACAATGACTTCCTGTGTTACTCGATAATTTATGCACTCACCGGAGCGTGCAAGTTTTGTTTAGCTTGTCAAAACGTTTGCGACAACACTGCTGTCTAGTTTTTTTAATTTTTCAATCAGCTCGTCTGTTAAAAAGATTGTTATTTGTTTTTCATTTTCTTTAGTTTTTTTGTAGGTTGTAAACGCTTTTCCACGAGATCTTTTCAAGTTTTTCTTTACATTCAAGTTAATTTCTCCAGTTCTCCCTCTTCCCATCTTCGTTTACTCAATAAGAGCATTTGTTCAATTGAAAAATAATTCTGGCGCGCCTGTTCTTTGGGGCTTGGCGGGGGCCACTTGTTTTAGGACAGTCCTCAACAAGTGTTAAAAGGGTGCCTTTGCCTAGATACATGTGCATGGGTTGAAAGGCTGTCATCTAACCCCGACACACTTGCAATATGAGGGTTTTGGACGCAAATCCAAAAAAACAGTGAGGGGCGAGAATGGCGAAGCCGGCAGGCGAGCCAGGCGAAGCCCCGAACGCATTTTTTTGGATTTGCGCCAAAACCCTCATATTGCAAGTGTGTTCATCATAATGCATTGTCACTGGAAACGGAAACATGGGGCATTTGGGCTTTGACTGTTTGCCTTGGCCGAGGAGGTGGGGGATTAATTCATTTTAGCCCTGTGGGGGATTAGTACATTTTAGTCCTTTCCCTTTTCCGAGGGGGGTGGGGATTAGTATATTTTAGTCGGTTGCCTTGCCCGAACAAGTAGCAGCCTGGGCACTATTAAAATACAGCACGTAAGGGGTCTGGGACGAGAGCCTGGTGACAAGTGCTCCGCCATATTGGAAACGTGCTGTCTTCATTACAACGATGGAAGAACGAAAGGTAAAGAGAATCTGCTGAATTTATTTGTTATAAATGCCCATCGGTTGTTTTTATTCTTAGGTATTAAACAAGCGTTGATTATTCTTTTGTTCTAGGCAAAAATATCTTACATATAATTGAAAATTCTTGATTTCTTCGCTCTTGTTTTTGTATGTGTTGTGGTTCAATTTTATATTTGGTTTAAAATTTTTCAAACCAGTTTGATTTTTATTTTTCATTGTCTTATCTTCATTATCATAATCTGAAACAAAGGGAAATAAAAATCAAACTGGTTTGAAAACAATTAAACCATAGATAAATTGAACCACAACATATGCACGATTTCCTTTCATAGTACATTACTTTGCTTCCTGCCAGTTCATTCAAATTTGTTTTGTTTCGCTCCCGTTTCATCTGGAGACTTATCAATATCTTTGCTCTGGCAGTGCTTGTATTGTTTATGTCATTTAATTGCAGTTCTTGCTCTGCACGTGGTTTATTTTTTTTCGTCGTTGTTTTGTCGGTGACCAGACCCAAACCTCCACTCGGTCAAACTTTAAGTCACGTAATGTTTAGAACAAAACAGTAACATGGGGAATTTTCTTATACCTTGGTCTTTTTTTCGATTTTGAAGCGATTTTGAAGCGTTTAAATCAAAGAAATTACTAAAATTCCATTCAATGAAAGGAAAATGCGCTTTAGCGGGCCAGAATTTACATTTATTTAAACACCATTACGTTTGTGTTGTGGAATGTGCTAGCCTGCGTTGCAGACGAACAAAACCCCGGTATAGTGCGTCTGCGAATTAGAGCACAAAAGCTTGTTCCGGCCCCCCCGCGTGTTACCAGGGATTTCTATAATAACCTCTGATTGGCTTTTGAATAGGGCCGTTCTTTCGTGCGTCGTAATTGGTCGAGTGCATCATGAGAAACCATAGTTACGCTTTCGACGAAGACCAGATACAAAACAAACTTGGCGGCGATCACGGCAGATAGGACCAGATCGGTGAGAATTAGCGTTTGAAGCGGTAAAAAAGGAGCCGGTTCGAACTATCTCATTAAAAAAAAAAGAAAACAACGATAACGACAAGAAGCATACACAACTGACAAGCAAAAAGGTCATCGTATAAATGTTGAATAATCTACATTTGTCTTGTAGTGAAAGAATGTCACACAACGAACATCCGTCATCCATGATGAGAAGCAACACACCTTGCAACACAATAAACAGCCGGACCCGGCATTACAAATGCAGAATGCAAGTAGTCGACATCTTCACGAAAAATTTAGGACCACACAGGGTTGGAAACTAAAATTTCGGAGCACTCGCCATCCGGGCGAGTGACCTTCAAATTGCACTCGCCCAGTCTTCTTCCATTAAAAAAAGAAAAATTTAGGCCCCCTCCCCCTACGAATATCTAATCACGTTGATACTCACTGTGCCACTTTGGTGGTCGATCGCAACGCGGACTGCAATCTATTTCTTCAATGAAAAATTGCCAAAGAGACCTTACTTCACAATAAAAACACGAGCACACTTACTTCAAAAGTTAAAACGCAGTTTTAATTGATACGTATTTCCAAATTCTTGTGGTTTGCAAGCGAAATTGTACAGGAAAAGAGGTGAGAAATGGCCATCTTGCTGCGTTTCGCGGCTCGGTGGATGAGTTAGTGAATTTTTGACCAGAGGTATTACTTTGTACAAGTACGTCCGTCGTGTAACATGCCCCAAAATGGAAGCCATTTTTGTCTGTTTACGAACGCGAACACAGCTTTGTTTGAGATTTCAAAATGTTGGTAAGCTATCGGCTTGTGGACAGTGTAGATTATTTTAAAGTTGGAAGTAAAAGTTTCGCTTTTTCTAAATAATATATTCTGGATATGACAATCGTACTCGCCAAACCGGGCGAGTGAGCCGTGATTTGTACTCGCCCGACAGTTTTCACACTCGCCTGGGCGAGCGGGCGAGCGCTAATTTCCAACCCTGACCACAGGGAATATTTCAAAAGCTCAAAAAATATCTTGCAAATATGAATGTTCCAAGACTAACCGCGATAGTAATTACATATGACAAATGTAAAACAGAGGTGTCAAAATATCCGGGAAAAATATACAAACGGAAAGCCGTGCAGATCAATGTCTTATGGCTCTACTCAACTTTAAACACCTCCAAATAATACAACTGACAGCATATCGTGCCCTTTCTAAACAAGTGAAAAGCGAAATAGATTGGATGAGCAATTCCAATACAGAACGGCACAAATATATGACAAGAACGTTTTACTGTATCTGGTATCTGGTATTCATCGAACGCGTAACTATGGATTCACAAGATCCACTCAACCAATTACCGCGCACGAAAGAACGGCCCTATTCAAAAGCCAATCAGAGGTTATTATAGAAATCCCTGGTAACACGCGGGGGGCCGGAACAAGCTTTTGTGCTCTAATTCGCAGACGCACTATACCGGGGTTTTGTTTGTCTGCAACGCAGGCTAGGAATGTGCTAGCATTGCACTTTTTTTCACAAGGCATTGACGATGATCGGCCAGAGTCACGCAATGTTTTAAAAGCTATACATCTGTTACAAAAGGAAACTTAACAAATCCAAGCATGTTAAGTGTGAAATGTTTGCCTTTTAGCGTTATCTACCGTCGCTTGCATCTAAGCGTGAACACGAGCCGCCGAAACATGATCTAATTGGGTTAGCAGACCGTAACGGCAACTTTCACGCTCAAAATGCTCACCCTAAACACTGAGAACAGGCGAAACTTTGCACCAGAAGTGATTCAAGTGAACCTGCAAATGCATATCGACACAGATCAGGATCAATTTGTTGAAGGAAGTCTTGATATCCAATCTTTCCGCCATTTCGACTGTTTCGAAACCGGAATGTGTTGAAGTTTCGGCGCGAAAGTTGCCGTTACGGTCTGCTAAACTTCAAACGTTTGATGACCAATCATGCCACGTTTGATACCCAATTAGATCATGTTTCGGCGGCACGTGTTCACGCTTAGATGCAAGCGACGGTATTTTACAAGCTCTGTCATCAAGAGGATTAATTCAGAAGTCTGAAGAAAATCCACAGAGACAAACATGCCTTGACATGCAAAGTCATTGGTAAATTAATTTCCCGGGGAATTCCCGTTCAGCTCAAACCAGTTCAAGTGTTCTTCTCAAATTTGATTTTATTAATTATTTACTTCAATATTCCATTTTTTGAGCGAGTTATTCAATGTTTAAACAGAAATTCATACTGGATGCTGATTTAATAGATATTTTGGCTTTGTGGATCAGGAGCGTGGGTATTAAATTTGGCCAGCATTAGCATATAAGAAAAATAATTAATTGCAGCTGGAACTAGTCAACCATGAAATGTCACACAGATTGTTGTTTTCTTACCATTTTGTTTGTCAGTCACGCAACACTGTTTGACATAGGTAGAGGGGATAAGGGGGGGGGGTGCATTTTTTGTTCCCTCCACATGGCTCCCCTAAAGTGGACACATGACCAGCACAGTTTTAAGCTCTAAGAGCTCTTGTTATTATTGAAACGTTGCTGACCTATTTGCATTGCTTTTTTAAAAATATTTATAGGTTCTTGTTGAATACCGTTAAAATGAAACATTCTCTTCTATTTCAACAACTTGTACGACAAAAACAGCAGGTTCTTAGAATATAAAATCATTCGTATGCTGTAACTGGATGTATTAACAAAAATGTACCAATATTCTGTGAAAATACCTGTAAGAATGACCTGATATGACATGGTATTACATTTCATTCATTCCTGTCACTTATTTTTCAAGTCACCCTGCATTGTTACACATTTTTTAGTGTGATCCTTTTATATTCTGGCAGGGACTAGTGAATTTACTCAGTCACCTGTGAACAATATTTTTTAAAACACAGGCCCTGTATTTGATTCAATCCAAAATGTTTGATTTCTCTTAGTTATACAGGGCAAAACAAACATAGAAGCATTAAATTAATTATACTTGGTTGATGTCACTTCCTTAGCATGAAATGCTGTAACTGCTTGGCTACATATATGCATTTCAGGTGGGTCATCAAGAAAAGACAATGTTGGTCAAGTACAGGCTACTCTATTAATTAACAATACAGGGCAACTCCAAATTGGACCCAAAGCAAAGGTTGGTGTTTATAGTATTCTACCATGTAGAGATCACATAACTAAGTGGCAAAAAAGTCATAATGATTTGTGTCAAACTAGCAGGGTCAGAGAGGTGGACATTTATTTTAGGGATTTTTATTAAGGAGAAGCTGTCATTATTGATTTTTTTATTTGTAAAGATGTAGTATATTTTTATAAAGTTCGATAATATATATTTCTATTATTATACGTTTACCGTAAATGCATAGTTATACCAAAAGTGCTTCCATTTAGGACAAAATGGGAAGTTGCTGATACATTTGCATCATTTGGTCTGCCTGTGGAGATCTGTGGAGGGGGACAGGGAGCGGGAGCCCGGGAGAAAAGGAGCAGGAAGCGGGAGGAGAGAGGGCGGGAGGCAAGATTCTGAAGGTGGCGAGAACCTGGAGAAAACGAGTGAAATTTCGTAACATTTCATTATATTTCGCAATAGACATGGAACAAACAGGAGAGAACAGCTACGGAAAGGGGCGGGAGGTGGGAGTAAAAGGTACAGGAAGCGGAAGTAAAAGGTACGGGAGGTGGGAGGTTCAGACCCCCCTGTCCCCCCCCCCCCCCCAGATCTCAATGGGTCTGTGTTTTTGATTATAGAATGAAGAAAAAGCTGGTAACAGCAGCACTGTTACTGTGGATTTGGACCCGGAAGAGATTCAAGCAGCCGAGAGTGTCATCTATAAATGAACTGATGTCTTACCTTCATATCAAAGTGCAATGAATCAGGCTTCACTTAAACTCTGCCTTGACGATCCAGACTGCAGACGATTCCATTCCTGATGGATCATCTTCATCTTATGAAGGTGAATTTATGTTTGACTGCTAAACTTAACTCGTCATCTTGTGACCTTTTCTTTTCAATACTTGCTTGTACTGAAGAATGAGTAGTGTTTTGGTTTATCAAAATGGCCTCTAAAAGAAATCATAATGGTAGTTTAGAGTTTAATTTTCGAATCAATTTTGTAGATTCAGACGATGTTCCTGTGGACGGGCAAATAAAGAAGAGAACATGATAGGATGCGATGGTTTACAGTGCAGCATAAAGTGGTTTCATTTCTCATGTGCAGGAATTGATAACAATGTACCTGAGGGAGAATGGCTCTGCATTTCTTGCAGAAAAAATTTAAGGTATTTAAAAAATAAAATTATAGCACAACTTAAGTAAAGCGCGCGTTCTGATTGGTTAATTTAGCATCTACTATTTGCCCATGGGTGCACGCTGACGTATGCCTTCAACCTGAGCGCGTGAGCTGGTCTGGCACAAGAAAGTGCCACTACTTCACAAGTTTTACATGTTTTCTCGATTAAATTCCTGTGAATTTGAAAAGCTTAACATAAGAAAAACCATTTTTCCATTATGCTGAAAGACATTGGGTAAAATGCAAGTTTGAAATAATTCAAAAGTTTGTTTGTTTTTTCTTTTAGGTTTTCGTGATCGTTTACGTGAGCACTATATGCGCAATTGTTTAAATAAGCGCATGCGCTTTTACCTTAAAGAAACTGTAAATCGCCTAAAAGTTGTGCTATAAAACAAATGGTAAACATCACAGCGTGCACTATTGAGTTACAGATGCATTTGGGAGGTTTGCAAAGCACTCAAGAAGCTAGACTCTTACGCTTCTTTCATGCTTAGCAACCTCCCGCATGCATCTATAACTCAATAGTGCATGCTGTGATGTTTACCATCAGTTCTGTTAATTTCAGTGACACTTCTGAAGTCTGTCCTCTTTATGTGGGGCATTAACCTCATTTGGTTTTGCTCTGTGGCTAATGCCTCATGTTTCCCTGGGGTGAGGGGGGGGTTCCAGTGTCAGGTGCATAATGGACACCTTCAGGACCACAATTCGATGTCCGCAATAGAGAAAGCACTTCGTAGTAGCGGGAGTTATTTTCAGTAATTCTTATTCACCAGGACTTCAACTCCTGTCCATAATAACGGGGTGTCCATCATAGCGGGTTGTCCGCATGGCAGAAGTTGACTGTATTTAGATAAACAAACATTTTTTCGATTCTGATTATTTCCTAATCACACAAGCATGAAGTCATGTTGCATACTAATTATATAGCTAGTAGTCAGTCAATACAGCATAAAGAATACACTTTAGGCCAAGAAAAAAAAGTTTCTTGTCTGGCCCCGCCTACTTAATTTTTTGGGGCCGCTTCTCTTTTTTTAATATTTGTTATTAAGAAAGTTGGAACAAACAAAAACCAACAAATAAAAATAATAATCATTATGACAAAATGCATAAAGTGAAAAAAAATCTACCAGCCCTATCCAAATTACACCAAAATATGTAAAACATGGCTTACTGCCTCACCTTTTCTCTTTTTAACCAAAGCACCCTTTGGAATGTCTTTATGTGGGTCAACCCACATTGTTAACTTCTGTCTGTAACTGTAGAAAAGGCTTCAGCGAGCTGTATTTCTCACAATACGGAGAATATCTTGTTTCCGTCAGCATTGTCGCCCATTTGAAAATTCATGTCAGCTGATAAAGTAATTTCCGCTTGACAATTTTGCAGAAAGTGTTGCTTCAGTTCGGATAACAGTAATGCAAAACAAGGTACCTTTCTGACACTATACAACAACAACAACAAACTTTATTTTTTACCCTACATATTTACAAAAGGAAAAAATATATAAAAGGTATAAATAAATAAAAACTATTAAGGGTCTGGCTGCCTGAAATAACTGAAGAGTTGAAGAGGGCAGGCAGCCAGTGTTACAATTATGAAAAATTATACAAATTAAGGTTGGTAAACACACAACAACACAGAACATTACAGTGAGAAAAATAAACCGCCTACCCAAACTGCAAACAGTCTAGCAGGTCAGAAGAGTTAAGATTATATTTACGATAAGCCAACTCACTGTGTTTCTACTAAGCATGAGATATAATATACATGCATCGTCATTTCTTACCTATTATATTCAATTTTCAAAGAGATAAAACACTGAAAAAACGGTTAAAAGACCAATAACAACAACTTACAGCAGAATCGGTAACCTTCTCTTCTCTTCTTGGTAGATTTGGTGTCTAGAGACGAAGGTAGGAAAACAGGACTAGACCTTTGACATTAAGAGGCATGTTTGTTCGATTTTACATTTAGATAATTAGAGCCAACTAGGTCCCACATGGTTTGTTGGCTACGTCTTATCTTCATTCTGAACATCGGTTAATGGATATAGGCATTAATGAACTCGCTATTGACCAGTTGACACAGTGGCTTCACAGCACAATGGTAGAGTGTTTTCTCCAGGATCCCAAAAGTCAGGTGTTTGAAGAATATTGGAGACCAGATTATCCTCAGGAATTCTATACAGGACCTAAATTTCATTCTCATTCAGGTAGTCCCTGTGTCACGGATTTTCAGTGTAGCTAAACTTGCATCCCCTATCCACTTAAACTTACACCCTTTGAGTTTATGGGTACTTAGGCACCTTGAGTAATTTTTTTTTTATTTCGTCCATGTTGCGTGATAATGATCATTGCTCCACGTCTGATTCACTTTCACCTCTAGTACTTTCACTTTGATTCTCTTCTGTGATAGAAAGTTGCCCATTTTCTTCCAAAAAGACCTGGATGGCACTCTATTGGTAGAAAAAGCTTCCACAGACATATTTCAATATTTTGCCATTTCTTTGAGATATCAAATTTGATCATCATCATCATACACTTTATTTGAATCCGGATTGTAAATAGCACTATGGTTCTAGTATCTCCAAACAACATACAATAATCTTAAGCATAAAATAGAAAAACTAACTGAAATAAATAAAAATATATAACAAAGACAAAAACTAATTTATTTTTATCTATAAAAGCAAAAGATTGTCTATTTGTCCTTAAAGGTTTTGACTTTTTGTAATTCGATGTCTGCAATAGAGAAAGCACTTCGTAGTAGCGGGAGTTATTTTCAGTAATTCTTATTCACCAGGACTTCAACTCCTGTCCATAATAACGGGGTGTCCATCATAGCGGGTTGTCCGCATGGCAGGAGTTGACTGTAATTAGATAAACAAACATTTTTTTGATTCTGATTATTTCCTAATCACACAAGCATGTAGTCATGTTGCATACTAATTATATAGCTAGTAGTCAGTCAATACAGCATAAAGAATATACTTTAGGCCAAGAAAAAAAAAGTTTCTTGTCTGGCCCCGCCTACCTTCTCTTTTTTTAATATTTGTTATTAAGAAAGTTGGAACAAACAAAAACCAACAAATAAAAATAATAATCATTATGACAAAATGCATAAAGTGAAAAAAAATCTACCAGCCCTATCCAAATTACACCAAAATATGTAAAACATGGCTTACTGCCTCACCTTTTCTCTTTTTAACCAAAGCACCCTTTGGAATGTCTTTATGTGGGTCAACCCACATTGTTAACTTCTGTCTGTAACTGTAGAAAAGGCTTCAGCGAGCTGTATTTCTCACAATACGGAGAATATCTTGTTTCCGTCAGCATTGTCGCCCATTTGAAAATTCATGTCAGCTGATAAAGTAATTTCCGCTCGACAATTTTGCAGAAAGTGTTGCTTGAGTTCGGATAACAGTAATGCAAAACAAGGTACCTTTCTGACACTATACAACAACAACAACAAACTTTATTTTTTACCCTACATATTTACAAAAGGAAAAAATATATAAAAGGTATAAATAAATAAAAACTATTAAGGGTCTGGCTGCCTGAAATAACTGAAGAGTTGAAGAGGGCAGGCAGCCAGTGTTACAATTGTATGAAAAATTATACAAATTAAGGTTGGTAAACACACAACAACACAGAACATTACAGTGAGAAAAATAAACCGCCTACCCAAACTGCAAACAGTCTAGCAAAAACCTCCTTTTCTAAGTCATGGTCACAGCCACATAAACCTTGACGTTGTTTTATCTCGCCTGACCGGGCACTTCTTCAGGCCCAAAGTGCGTCATAACAGCAGACACGACTGCACTTATAGACCTTTGACACTCAGAGGCATGTTTGTTCGATTTTACATTTAGATAATTAGAGCCAACTAGGTCCCACATGGTTTGTTGGCTACGTCTTATCTTCATTCTGAACATCGGTTAATGGATATAGGCATAAATGAACTCGCTATTGACCAGTTGACACAGTGGCTTCACAGCACAATGGTAGAGCGTTTTCTCCAGGATCCCAAAAGTCAGGTGTTTGAAGAACATTGGAGACCAGATTATCCTCAGGAATTCTATACAGGACCTAAATTTCATTCTCATTCAGGTAGTCCCTGTGTCACGGATTTTCAGTGTAGCTAAACTTGCATCCCCTATCCACTTAAACTTACACCCTTTGAGTTTATGGGTACTTAGGCACCTTGAGTAATTTTTTTTTTATTTCGTCCATGTTGCGTGATAATGATCATTGCTCCACGTCTGATTCACTTTCACCTCTAGTACTTTCACTTTGATTCTCTTCTGTGATAGAAAGTTGCCCATTTTCTTCCAAAAAGACCTGGATGGCACTCTATTGGTAGAAAAAGCTTCCACAGACATATTTCAATATTTTGCCATTTCTTTGAGATATCAAATTTGATCATCATCATCATACACTTTATTTGAATCCGGATTGTAAATAGCACTATGGTTCTAGTATCTCCAAACAACATACAATAATCTTAAGCATAAAATAGGAAAACTAACTGAAATAAATAAAAATATATAACAAAGACATAAAAAAAAATATAAAAGCAAAAGATTGTCTATTTGTCCTTAAAGGTTTTGACTTTTTGTTTAAACACGGAAATGGTTTCATACTGTCTGGTAGTTTGTTCCATGCTTTTGGGGCAAGATGACAGAAGGAGCGAATACCAAACGGCAGGTGGTTTCGGTTTGGCAAAGCCTCTTAGAAAATGGGAACCAGCATCACGCATCTGTAGATAAGGTCGCCAAATGGGACGGTGCAGCATCATGTAAGCATTTATAGACTGTAACTAACATGCTTGAGAGATACAACATCTCTGCATGTTCTGGAAGAGTTTTGCAATGTTGAAAGTCTCAGTCACTCCTTTCATCATTTGTTTGCTGCCGCAGTGACACACCATAATTTCACTGCAACACCATTTTCCATCTCTCATTCTATGCAGGCTTGTGTGAATATAAGCTTAGGTTTTCCTGCTAAAGTTGGCCAATTAATTTTCTTTGGTAATCATATCTTTGACAAACGTAAGAGACAAGATTGTTTAATGCCCCTTCTTGTTCTGCAGCCAGGTTATATATCTAAAAGTTTCATTGTTCATTATTAGCATATTATTCCATGAGCCACGAGGGTGAGATTTCATTCTGTACACCAGCTCTGAATCAAAGTGAATGTGTGGCGGGAGCTTGGTTTGGTCGGTCCTGCATGGCCACATGTGGTGGCACTTTATCTGGCTCTGGAACCTGTTCCTCCTCTGTTGGCAGTTGTTGACCTGTGCTAGTTCGGTTTCTTCAGACTGATACCTGTAATCATATAAACAAAATCATTTTAAACATAAATTTGCTATTCAGTCGCATCATGCCAGGAGGGAGATCTCCTAACAGTGTCTTTGTGACAGGCGTTTTGGTTCTTATAATTTTTTGTAACCTGACGTACTTCGTACTTGGCAGTTGTTGACCTGTGCTAGTTCGGTTTCTTCAGACTGATTACCTGTAACCATATAAACAAAATCATTTTAAACATAAATTTTCTATTCAGTCGTATCATGCCAGGAGGGAGATCTCCTAACAGTGTCTTTGTGACAGGCGTTTTGGTTCTTAGAATTATTTGTAACCTGACGTACTTCGGGCAGCACAGTTCTCACTGCATCGTGTTTGAGGTGCAGCTGGTGCTCAAGCATGTTACAGGCAATGTCAGTTCTATGGCAAGACCTTTGCAGCTTTTCTGAAGGCTGTTTGCTAAGGCCACAAGAAGTTTTTCCATGTTTGAAACTTTGCTTGGTCCATAATCTCCCCTCAGCAGCAGAGTTGTCTGCGGTGGAGGCCATGTCGGGAGTTTGCTGCAGTGCAATATTTTTATTCTCATTTGCATATCTGCAAAGAACCACACAGGAAGGCAACACCTTAGAACTTTGCTAACTTTTATTTATTTTTTTATTTTTTTAACCAAGAATACCATGCAATCTACAATTTGGGTATTTAAAAAGTTTATCAATAGTTTATTTATTAAAGAGTTTATAACCTTAAGATTTTAGCTGCAATTAAATTTAGCTATTTGTCAAACAAACTACTTATTTTCTGTTACCGTTTTAATTGTGTCGCAGGCTTCATAGTATTGTACTCAATAGTTATCTTTAGGACATCCAAACTGATAAGGAGGAGCTCCGTCATCAAGCTTAGCGGGGGGATCTCCTGTATTGTGGCATCACTGGCTCGCCAATAATAATTCACCTTGCAATAATTCAATAATTGCAATAATTCACCTTGCTTTCTTCAATTGATACAAACTTACCTGCGCTTGGGCCTGGTTATTGGGGAATCATCAATTTCAATACATGTGTATTTCAAATCTTCATTACCCTCGGAAAAGGAGACACTGATGACTCGTAAAAATAATTTTATTGAACTTCTGACGAAGATCGGAATGATGCTTCCGTATCAGTCACAAGGAGTTGGATTATTTTTTGTTTTAATACAATAATTTATGTCTATGAGTATTGAGTGAACTTGGCCCAATTGGTTGTTTACGTCCCTGGTGTACATGGTGAATATGGTTGTAGGAAGGAAGCAGCCTCTGTCAGTAGTTTTGTTGACCAGGAGCTGACGCAAAACAGCTGAAAAAGTCAGCATCTGATATAAAAAAAAGGTCAGCTTCGAGCCAAAGTGGCGCATACTGCCGGAGCTTATCCCGGTTTCCTTAGCATTAAGCAGCTAGGAGTATTTCTACTCCCCCCTGGATGGGATGCTAGTCCATCGCAGGGAACCCCGCAGCATTATTTCGCCGGTACCCATTTATACACCTGGGTGGAGAGAGGCACTATGAGAGTAAAGTGTCTTGCCCAAGAACACAACACAGTGACCCCGGCCAGGGCTCGAACCCGGAACGCTCACTCCGGAGTCCGGCGCGCTAACCATTAGGCCACCGCGCCTCCCATCTCCCGTCAGCATCTGATACTGAAGCATAATTCCTCGTGAGAGTTTACATGTCCTACTATGAAACTTTGGATTAAAAAGCACTCTTCTTGTCAGCATGCAGACCTGGCATGGCATTTGCTTCAGACCCTTCTTGCTGAAAAATCCAGCAACACGGTTGTCTATGAGTATAATACTATTGAGTGAAGTTGGCCCCATTGGTTGTTTATGTCTCTGGTGTACATGGTGAATATAGTTGTAGGAAGCAGGACACTTATAAAATAGAAAAGAAGGATAACGCTACATCGAGGAAGATGAAAAGAGGAGGGAAAGATTCTGCACTGCCTAAATTGCCGCTCACATCCTATTTCATCTTTTGCGAGCAAAAGTGTCCGCCATTAGCGCAAAAATATGCTTAATTGAATTATAAGGAACTGGCAGTGAAGTTTTCAAAAAAATGGAAAAAGCTAAGTGAAGAAAAGAAACAAAAATACCACAATATTTATGTTGAGAATATGAAGTATGATGAGGAGATTGTTCAGTAATGCCCCTTCTTGTTCTGTAGCCCGGTTATGGCTAAAAATTTCACTGTTTATTATTAGCATAATTCCACGAGCCACAAGGGTGAGAGTTCATTCTGTACACCAGCTCTGAATGAAGGTGAAAGTGGGGCGGGAGCTTGGTTTGGTTGGTTCTGGCCACACGTGGTCGCACTTTATCTGGTTCTGGAACCTGATCCTCCTCCGTTGACATGGAGCCCTGGCCATGCTCCGGATCTGTCTGACTAACAGCTATAACCATATAAACAAACTCATTTTAAACATAAATTTCTATGCAGTTTCTATGTTACGTCGGTTTCCTCAGTCTCCATGGAGCCTTGGCCATGGATGACCGGATCTGTCCAACTAACAGCTATAACCATATAAACAAAATCATTTTAAACACAAATTTTCTATGCAGTCCTATCATACCAGGAGGGAGATTGGTTACGTCGGTTTCCTCTGTTGTCATGGAGCCCTGGCCATGGATTGCCGGATCTGTCCAACTAACAGCTATAACCATATAAAGAAAAATATTTTAAACACAAATTTTCTATTCAGTCCTATCATACCAGGAGGGAAATTGGTTACGCCGCTTTCCTCTGTTGTCATGGAGCCCTGGCAATGGATGGCCAGATCTGTCCAACTGACAGCTATAACCATATAAACAAATATATTTTAAACACAAAATTTTCTATTCATTTGAATCACACCGGGAGGGAGATCAGTTACGCCGGTTTCCTCTGTTGTCATGGAGCCCTAGCCATGGATGGCCAGATGTGTCACAATACAATACAATACAATACAATTTTCCGAAACATGAACTGGTTGACTGGGAATAGCTTAGGCCTTTAGATGGCATTTTGGCCAACTCAAGCCACTTGTTCTCTGAGGGAGATCAGTTACGCCGGTTTCCTCTGTTGTCATGGAGCCTTGGCCATGGATGGCCGGATCTGTCCAACTAACAGCTTTAACCATATAAACAAAAATATTTTAAACACAAATTTTCTATTCAGTTGAATCATACCGGGAGGGAGATCAGTTACGCCGGTTTCCTTTGTTGTCATGGAGCCTTGGCCATCGATGGCCGGATCTGTCTGACTAACAGCTAAAACCATATAAACAAAAATATTTTAAACACATTAATTTTCTATTCAGTTGAATCATACCGGGAGGGAGCTCGTTTTTTTCTGTTTCCTCAGTGGCCGGATCTGTTGGACTAACTGCTATAACCATTATAAACAAAAATATTTTAAACACAAATTTTCTATTCAGTCGTATCATACCAGAAAGGGAGATCGGTTTTGTTGGTTTCCTCAGTCTCTGTATTTTTTAAAATTGAAGATGAAAATTGTTGAAAGGTTTGATGCAGCAGAAAAAGCTTGGGGTACGATTGCTCCATCTCTTGAAGGCAGATCCAGTGCATGCAGTGTAGCTGTCAATCAGAAAGTGTTTGTGTTTGGAGGCCTAGCAGATGGTGCAACAGAGGGAAACTTCTGTGAAGTGTACGACCCTGCCATTGATGTGTGGAGTACCATTGCAAGTACAGTTGTTGCAAGAGCTGATTTTATAAGTGCAGTGAGCTTAAAGGGAAAAGTCTATGTGTGTGGCTGCTTTGGACCAGATGGCTCAACTGACATGTCCTTGCAGGAGTATGATACTGAACACAATGAATGGAAATTTCTTTCCATTGTTCCAACTAAACACACATTTTCTATTCAGTTGAATCATACTGGGAGGGAGATCAGTTATGCTGGTTTCCTCTGTTGTCATGGAGCCTTGGCCATGGATGGCCGGATCTGTCTGACTAACAGCTATAACCATATAAACAAAAATATTTTAAACACAAATTTTCTATTCAGTCCTATCATACCGGGAGGGAGATCAGTTACGTCAGTTTCCTCTGTTGTTATATATATGGAGCCTTGGCCATGGATGGCCGGATCTGTCCAACTAACAGCTATAACCATATAAACAAAAATATTTTAAACACAAATTTTCTATTCATTTGAATCACACCGGGAGGGAGATCAGTTACGCCGGTTTCCTCTGTTGTCATGGAGCCCTAGCCATGGATGGCCAGATCTGTCCAACTAACAGCTTTAACCATATAAACAAAAATATTTTAAACACAAATTTTCTATTCAGTCCTATCATACCAGGAGGGAGATTGGTTACGTCAGTTTCCTCTGTTGTTGTGGAGCCCTCGCCACGGATGGCCGGATCTGTCTGGCTAACAGCTATAACCATATAAACAAAAATATTAATTTTTAAACACAAATTTTCTATTCAGTCCTATCATACCAGGAGGGAGATCGATTACGTTGGTTCCCTCTGTTGTCATGGAGCCCTGGCCATGGATAGCCGGATCTGTCTGACTAACAGCTATAACCATATGAACAAAAATATTTTAAACACAAATTTTCTATTCAGTTGAATCATACCAGGAGGGAGCTCACTTTCTTCTGTTTCCTGATCAGTGGCCGGATCTGTTGGACTAACAGCTATAACCATATAAACAAAAATATTTTAAACACAAATTTTCTATTCAGTCGTGTCATACCAGGAGGGAGATCGGTTACGTCCGTTTCCTCTATTGTCATGATATGGAGCCGGCCTGGCCATGGATGGCCGGAACTGTCCAACTGACAGCTATAACCATATAAACAGAAATATTTTAAACATTTTAAATATAACAAAATCTAACAAGAAAGAATCCGAAATAACAAATTCATTGTTTGCTTATAAAAATATAAGCTCATTCCAACACTTTGTTTATGACTTTCATCGTCTGATGCAGATAATTGTAAGTCCAATTCAAATACAGACATGAATGCTAACAGTACACACTTGCCCAAACTACACGTTTAGATTACAGGAAAGTAATACTATTAAACATACCAGTTTGGGGTTCTTTCTGAGGTGATGGACTATGGATTCTCTCAATTCTTTGTGTAAGATTTTGATTCCTTTATTCTAATGGAAATGTTGAATTGCTCATTATTACTTTATACATCGGAAGCTTTATCTGCTATAATTGCATACCATGATGGATTAGGCGATTTCACGCTATCAAGGATCCGCCTTAGTACCTCCTGACCCATTAGGCTTATAAGCTCATTGATTATGCCATGCGACATGTATTTTTCTTCATCCAGCCATGCTTTTATGGTATCGCTGTCTTCTCTCCATAGTTTAAAAAGCTGACTTCAGCTTCCTTCGTCCTCTGTTTGGCCCCTTATATATCGCTATGACGTAATCTGCTTGAGTTGCCCTGCTGGTCGAGTGGCATGTAGGGTTGCAAGTTGAGATGACATCATGGCATATACTCCCTGGGCCTTCTTCTTCTTGCAGGAAAATTTCATTACGGCGTCTTTATGAGCTTGGAACGCTTCATGCTTTCTAAACTCCTCAGATGGCTCACTTCTTCCAGTTGTCGAAGCCACTTCTGGTAAAAGCTACATCTGCATACTTGCTAAAGCTGAGAAGACCTTGCAAATTGTTTACTGACTTCTCTGCATGTTTAACGAAAAGCTTTGTTACGTGTTGTACACAGTGTTATCCAGGGGAAGTCTTTATACCAGGTTTCTCGGAAATATGTATGGCCCTTGTTTTTTCGCATCAAATTCTCTTGTTGGTGGCTAAAAAGGTTTTACCTGGGGCAAAACACAACAGACTGCATTACACAAGAATGGCGGCCTCAACTTTAATCAACTTGTCATATGTTCCACAGATTCCATCTTTGGATCCATGGCTAAGTCAAAAACAGTCATATCTGGAGAGGTCTTTCTCTGCTGTTTCTTTCCACTCATTAAAATTGTCAAAATAAATTGTCAAAATACAAATGTATCTTTTTAACTTTTTTTTACGTGCTGGCATGTAATTCTTTAGTTGTATTCTTAAAGTATTCCTTTTTAACGACTGGGGTCCACACTCCCATCTTCCAGCCACTTGGCCACTGTCCTGTACTAATGCAATTGTTAAAAAGCCTTGTCAAAGTGGCTGCAATGGCTCCAGCAGTTAAGTTTACACCAGCTCTGAATCAAGGTGAATGTGTGGGAGCTTGGTTTGGTCGGTTGTGCATGGCCACATGTGGTCGCACTTTATCTGGCTCTGGAACCTGTTCCTCCTCCGTAAGCATGTTGACCTGTGCTAGTTCGGTTTCTGTCGGACTTACAGCTATAACCATTTAAACAAAATCATTTTAAATAAAACAAAATCAAAAACAAGGCAGAATCTTCAGCCTGAGAATTTCTTTCCTCTTTTGTCTGTGACAGCTCATCGTTATCTGTCATGCGATCATTAATTTAGACGTTTCTAGTTCAGCAGTTAAAGACTGGGGTCCACACTCCCATCTTCCAGCCACTTCGCCACTGTCGCGTTCCAATGCCATTATTAAAAAGCCTTGTCAACGGGGCTGCAATGGCTCCAGCAGTTAAGTTGAGTTTTTTTGGCGAGATTTCGTCCCATTCCGGTGCTTTGCTTGTGTTTAACTTTCTAAGTTTATTCTCGACTTGGCTGTGATTTGTCTCTTTGAATTGAAAGTGAGAGTCATAGAAGTCATGACGAATAGCCTCTCCATGCTTTGATGATTGTTAAAGACTTGTTCGATCAGTTATAATACATGTTCACCACCGATATCAATTGCCATTGTGGAGAAATAGTCACCCACCACCTCCGCTACAGATTGTTGATCTGTAACAATTAAATAATACTCTTATGTTTAACATCAGAAATCATGAAGCCCTTGTCCGATGCAATCGTCGCTAACTCCACTAATAAGTCAGTCTTTCTTTTTACATTGCCTGCATCGTGTTGCATTCCCTGAAGACTAACAGCTAAAACCATATAAACAAAAATATTTTAAACACATTAATTTTCTATTCAGTTGAATCATACCGGGAGGGAGCTCGCTTTCTTCTATTTCCTCAGTGGCCGGATCTGTTGGACTAACAGCTATAACCATTATAAACAAAAATATTTTAAACACAAATTTTCTATTCAGTCGTATCATACCAGAAAGGGAGATCGGTTTTGTTGGTTTCCTCAGTCTCTGTATTTTTTAAAATTGAAGATGAAAATTGTTGAAAGGTTTGATGCAGCAGAAAAAGCTTGGGGTACGATTGCTCCATCTCTTGAAGGCAGATCCAGTGCATGCAGTGTAGCTGTCAATCAGAAAGTGTTTGTGTTTGGAGACCTAGCAGATGGTGCAACAGAGGGAAACTTCTGTGAAGTGTACGACCCTGCCATTGATGTGTGGAGTACCATTGCAAGTACAGTTGTTGCAAGAGCTGATTTTATAAGTGCAGTGAGCACTTATGTGTGTGGCTGCTTTGGACCAGATGGCTCAACTGACATGTCCTTGCAGGAGTATGATACTGAACACAATGAATGGAAATTTCTTTCCATTGTTCCAACTAAACACAAATTTTCTATTCAGTTGAATCATACTGGGAGGGAGATCAGTTATGCCGGTTTCCTCTGTTGTCATGGAGCCTTGGCCATGGATGGCCGGATCTGTCTGACTAACAGCTATAACCATAGAAACAAAAATATTTTAAACACAAATTTTCTATTCAGTCCTATCATACCGGGAGGGAGATCAGTTACGTCAGTTTCCTCTGTTGTTATATATATGGAGCCTTGGCCATGGATGGCCGGATCTGTCCAACTAACAGCTATAACCATAAACAAAAATATTTTAAACACAAATTTTCTATTCATTTGAATCACACCGGGAGGGAGATCAGTTACGCCGGTTTCCTCTGTTGTCATGGAGCCCTAGCCATGGATGGCCAGATCTGTCCAACTAACAGCTTTAACCATATAAACAAAAATATTTTAAACACAAATTTTCTATTCAGTCCTATCATACCAGGAGGGAGATCGATTACGTTGGTTTCCTCTGTTGTCATGGAGCCCTGGCCATGGATAGCCGGATCTGTCTGACTAACAGCTATAACCATATGAACAAAAATATTTTAAACACAAATTTTCTATTCAGTTGAATCATACCAGGAGGGAGCTCGCTTTCTTCTGTTTCCTGATCAGTGGCCGGATCTGTTGGACTAACAGCTTTAACCATATAAACAAAAATATTTTAAACACAAATTTTCTATTCAGTCGTGTCATACCAGGAGGGAGATCGGTTACGTCCGTTTCCTCTATTGTCATGATATGGAGCCGGCCTGGCCATGGATGGCCGGATCTGTCAAGTAACGTACGTAGATGCTGGAGTAGAGTACATGATAGTAAAGCAGATTCAAGTGGTGTCCAGCAGAGTAGAGGACAACAGTTGGGTATTCACATCTTGCGTCAAGTTGAAAAAATTGTGATGGTGTAGTAGAGTTGAGTCGAGTTGAGAAAAGTTGTTATTATGTGGTAAATTTGCCTTGAGGGATAAGAGTAGAAAGTTTACTCGAGATGATAAGAGTAAAGACGTGATGTTAGTAGTTGCGTAGAGTTGAGAAAACCTATTAGCATGTGGTAGGGTTCAATCAAGATAAGTTTGCTCAGAAGTACATGTAGCTTCATCATAATATAAACTTACCAGAACCATCATCTTACAGACAGAGACAAATCCTCTTCTGCACGTTCTGTACGTTTATATAAGCTTATGTGACTGTTCTCGTCTCTATTCCACACTCCCATCTTCCAGCCACTTGGCCACTGTCCCGTACTAATGCCATTATTAAAAAGCCTTGTCAACGGGGCTGCAATGGCTCCAGCAGTTAAGTTGAGGTTTTTTGGCGAGATTTCGTCCCATCCCGGTGCTTTGCTTGTGTTTAACTTTCTAAGTTTATTCTTGACTTGGCTGTGATTTGTCTCTTCGAACTGAAAGTGAGAGTCATAGAAGGCATGACGGACAGCTTCCACGCTTTGATGATTGTTAAAGGCTTGCTCAATCAGTTTCAATTCATGTTGACCACCGATATCAATTGCCATTGTTGAGAAATAGTCACCCATCACCTCCGCTACAAATTGTTGATCTGTAACAATTATTACTCTCATTGACTCTTATTTATCCGAGTTGGGAAAGATATTGTTATTTATGACATAACCATATGTTACCTTGTAAATTATATCATCTCATGAGGACTCTTGACAAGGAGCATGTGCAGTAGATTATATTAAAAAAGTATCCACAGCATCTGCCGGCAGGGATGATGAAGGTTTGACGGGTTCACCGTCACTCTCAAGAGGTATTCTGTCTTGAAGCCCGCCACGACAGGCTTGAATAAAAAAAACCTTCGGTTTTCCTGTAAGAGTAGGGCATTCATCCCGCCGAAACAGCTTTGTGATAGCCTCAACGTTAATAACTTTGTCATCACTTCCACAAATTCCATTTTTGTTGCCATGGCTCAATAATATACACACGAAACAGTCATATCTCGAAAAGTCCTTCTCTGCTGTTTCTGTGAGTAGAGCCACCATCTCTCTTTGAGTGAGATTTTTATGGACTCTCGTAACGAAATTAAAATCGTCAAACAGACTTTTTAGATTTTTGACATCGTCGTTCGAACCCGGGCGCTCCACTTCCCCCCTACTGGGGAATATATTGTTGTTGATCACCAGTACATAGCCAGATCCTGCTGTGTAATTTATATCTTCCCCTGCAGGCGCTTGACAAGGAGCATGCGCTGGAAATACAATAGATTATATTCAATAACCAACCACTTTGAAAAGTTCTAAAAACACAAACAACAAACTGATGATGGCTTCTACTAAAACCCAAAACAAAAAGAACCAAAACCACCAAAAAGAAACAAAATGAAACGACCAACTAAAGCATTTGGGTTAGCCTGAATAGCATTCGGGTTAATTAGCCTGTTTATACGGTTAGCTCTCAATAATGGTAATGGGATTCGCTTGTTTCAGTTGTTTCGTTTGGTTTCCTTTTAGGATTTTGTGTTTGAGAACAAATTGCCTGTTTCAACCATCACAGATTGAGAAAATAGTGATTAAAAAACACCAACAATATTAATGCATACTTCTATTGTTTTATTCCACTAACTTTCTGACACAAGTTAGAATTTTAATGTAACGAAAAACTGGCCTATTGCCAAGTGGCAAACTGACTTCTTGGAGGGGGTGACAAGTAAAGAATAAACTTTGGTCATTTTTTATCAGTATATCTAGGGTACAACTCTAGGGCTAACAAAACTTAATCAAGCCTGATCCTTAATGTAGAGCCTAAACAAGCGTACAACAGGTTCCAGTTTCAACATTAGTTTATATGCTGTTTATATGGAATTCTGTCATTATGTCAAATATCATTCTTCCTTTTTGTATAGCTACAGCTGTACATGAATGTTGTTTGTTCTAGATGTTAAATTAGGGTTCACATGTACTTAAATTACCTTTAAGATTGAATGTTCTCCTTAACGTACGGCCTATAGATTTAAAGGTTTGCTTTGTATTTGTTCCTCGCAGATTACTTTTGTTGACTTTGAGCTGTTTGAAACCATGGACCATCACAAGATTTTTGAGCCATCTTTGTTGGAGCCTCATAAAAACCTTCAGGTACAAATAGTTTGTATTCAGTATATACTACACAAGTGGAATAGTGCTTTTCCCACATGCTGATTGGTTAAATCGGTGGTGATTAGCAAAGTACTATACACCTCCGAGCAGCTAAAGAGAAACAAACTGCCTTCGCGTGTAGCCTCGTTTGCCAAAAGTGATGTTTATAGTCTGCTAGTTAGTTATTCAACTTGTGTGGTATATATAGTAATACAATTATTCACCTCAGTGTCGGTGAATGTACGTGGATATTTACTATGCTGCTTCGTGGGTTGGTAAATATCCACCACTATTCACCTCCACCTCAGTCAATGATTGTTAATTTTCTGATTTCACTAGATCATGAATGTGCAAGCAAAATCTTTCCATGCAAAAATATTCAGCTACGGATCCCAGGGGGGTACTCGGGATTTTAAGTTATGGGGATTTTTTTGGGTTCGAAACTTCGATTCCGGGATTTTTTTGGGTAGAAAAATTTGGCAAGTATTTTTTGATTTAAGTAGGGATGTTTTTGGGTATTTAAAAATTCCTGGTAGTGCTTTGGCTGCGTTTTTCTGTTAATAAAGTACAAACAAACGTGTTTTGCTGTTGATTTTTGAGGGGTTAAGTTTTCATCTTGGGATTTTTTTGGATTATGTTGCAAGCCCTCATGAATTTTTTGTGTCTTGAATTTTGCACCCATTCGATCATCCCCGTCATTTAAAATCCCGAGTACCCCCCCCCCCCCTGGGCAACGGACTCTTGTTTTTTGCAAATCTTAATGTTTTGAGGGAATCCACAACTATTTAAGTTTTTCATGTGCTTTTCATATATTTTCTTCTACAGGAGTTGCATACCATTGCTCTATACTTGAAGTTAGACAGGCCCGTCTAATAACCAATAAAAATGCACACTTTAAGTAAATAGTTCTTGTTCCAGTAACAAAGAACAGGAGCAAATAACAGAAGCACAAAAACAGATCATTCCTCTGTTTGTGGTTCATTTTGTAGCGAAGTCAGGTGAAAAGAAAGTAAATAAATTATCACAGTCAGCTTCCTCAATGTGTTGAGTTTTAATTCGTCATCTACTAGATTTAACGAGGGTACCTTAACCTTCAGCCAAGATCTGAGACAAGATCTGTGCCAGGATTCGAGCCAGGATTCTGTTAGCCTAACTACAGCGCTCTGTTTGGCTTGAATAGCACTCCGGTTGGTCTAAATAGCACTCCGGTTAACCTTTTTAGGTTGGGTTGTTTAAGGTTAGCTTTTATTATAGGGTTAGGATCCTAGCTCGGATTCTGGCTTGGATCCTGGCTCGGATCTTGGCTCCGATCATGGCTTAAATCCCGTGAAAACATCCGTCAAAAAGGGGATTTCCCAGGCAATTGTGTGTGCGTTGGTGACAAGTCTTTTACTCGCAGAGAAAATCTCCTCTGAATATTCAAACAATGAGCAAAATGGTCAACTTTGAAAGTAGTCAGTTTGGCCTGTTTTAAGCTCATTAACTTATAAAACAAAAATCCCTGTTTCATGCTCTTTTTGATGGTTTCTAGCTTGGATTGGATAGATTGTCCGCATTTAGTCACGTGCTTAACCCTTTGACTCCTGGAGATTTTCCAAAAAAACGGATTTTTGATACGTTTTAGACCTTTTAAGGTCTATTGTAAGCTAAAATAGCTCCAAATCACTCAAAACGGCCCTTAAAACGCAAAATTCGGCCTTGTTTTTCACTAGAATTACCTTTAAGAACTTTTTAGCTCGTGCATGCGCACAAATCAAAATTTTGAAATAGTTATTAAACGATAAATCATCCTACCACTTTAGGAGTCACACCCTTTCCAACGCACACACAATCGCCCGGAAATCCCCTTATTGAAGGAGATATTCACGCATAAATATTTAAACAATAGAGGGGATTTTCTCTGTGATTAATAGACTTGTGACTTTGACACTTACACACAATAGACATTG